>NW_027115012.1:157695-166771 GCF_000696795.3 Halyomorpha halys
TACAAAAAATTAGTATACACTACAATAATCAGACCAATTTTGACATGTGGAATTGAGCTCTGGGGCTCCACCAAACCATCAAATTCTTCCCCCATCCAATCCTTACAATCCAAAATCGTACTTAAAACCCTTGATGCTCCTTATTACGTCACAAATAAACTCATTCACAAAGACCTTAACATCCCATTCTTGCAGATTTGACTGAAAGAAGATGGCCACGGGACCTTCTAGTTTAAATTAATGTTTGAAGTACCACCAATGGGTGGTTCCTTCCCAAGATTTTCAAATGTATATGAAACATACTACATATTTACCTATTGTATTATTTTGTACAGTTGTAAATTACATTAAATAAATAATGAAAAAAAATTAAAAGAATCTGAATAAACTATTTCTTAATTACATTTATTCCTCAGCTTATCTTACCCTGAGACCAAAGTGAGGCTTGGGCTCAGTTGACAGCCTTGAACTAAGTTTATTTTTTGTTAGTTGTATCTTAAAACAATTATTTCCAAACTAGAGAATTTATAGACAAACGACTGATTTGGAATCCTCACACAAGACTGAAAATACAAGAAACGGCTCGTCGATTCCGACTATTACAACACTAGACAAATGGTCTAAATTGCCAATCCATTGCAAAAGACTGATCTACATGTCTGTAATAAGGCCTATCTGGACATACGGAGTTGAGCTTTGGGGCTCCACTAAACCTTCAAATTCCTCTCGGATCCAATCTTTACAATCTAAAATCCTCAATGCTCCTTAATAAGTCACAAATAAAATCATCCATAAAGGCTTTATATTCTATATTTAACCGTCTTAGGCCGCACCAGATATCAATCCTTCCAATATAAACAATCTTCCTTCCTATGCCATTCCTGACAATCCTCTGCGGTCTTAGAAAAGAAGATAGCCTCTATAGACCTTCTAATGTAGAAATGTTATTATACGATTATAATCTATAATAATATTTACAAGATTTATTTATGTAAATTCAGTTGTGTATGTCAAGAAATAAATAAATTAAAAATATAATAGCAAAATAATTATATCTTTCATACTATCATTGTTAGTACAGATATGTATCCGGATGGATGACTTGTCAGGACTTGAATTGTCCTTATGTTGCCGATTTGGCCAGAACCAGATACCAATCCTTATATGATCCTAACCACCACACCAATTGTTTCAATCCTGGCTTATACTTCTTTACATGATTTCTGACATTGGGAGGAGGGGGAGTTCTGTGTCCTGTTCAGCTTTTAGTATGTCTTTGAATTATTGGGTTAATCATAACTATATAAATACTTAACAAAACAGAATTTTAAAGCTGCAACAAAGTGTTATGGTCGATGACTAAAGTATTTCCGAAACAATGTCCTAGAAGAAAAAATAAGGATTAAGTACTGGAAGATTATTGATTGACCGTGTGTATAGATGAATGGAATATGGTCCGGGTGCGGTAAAAAAAAACTCAAATAGAAAATAATTATACTATTTTATTGAGCCAACGTTTCGCCCCACGTTGCAGGGCTTCGTCAGGGCTAAAAAAGATACAAACACATAGTTACAAAAGGAAAAAAAAAGAGAAAAAAGATAAGTGTAAAATAACAGGGGTATAAAATGTAAAAAAGTCAATACAAATAAAGAGATGTAAAAAGAAAAAAAACACAAATCAAATGATGAGACATTATTATATTACTACATTATTATATTATATTACACGATTTGTGTTTTTTTTTCTTTAATATTTCTTCTCTTATCTATCTGTTACTATTACTGTTTTCATTTACTATTTACAACCTTTAATTTTTCTTATTATATCTTACTTTTTTACATTTTATACCCCTGTTATTTTACACTTATCTTTTTTTTTCCTTTTGTAACTATATGTTTGTATCATTTTTAGCCCTGACGAAGCCCTGCAACGTGGGGCGAAACGTTGGCTCAATAAAATAGTATAATTATTTACTATTTGAATTTTTTTTTACCGCACCCGGTCCATATTTCATTCAAGGGATAAGTACTATTGTGTTAATAACTGTTGACGAGTCATAATTAACTACCGATTTTTTATAAGGCGCTTACTTTGCTCTCATTACATATCAAAATTATATTAACTTATTATTTATTCACCTCTATTAACCATCACTTTCTCTCATCTTCCAGTTTATCAATTCCTTCCTTGTAACATGTTGGTTTGGACTGGAAGAAGTTTTCGAAAGCCTGCATGACTTGCTCTCAGAATTTAAGGTTTTTCCATTCAAAAGCAATTCAGACAGGAAAGTTTTAAAGTAAAAAAAACAGTTAAATATAATGTGTCTTATAAAACAGTTGACAAAAGACTAAATGAAGACTTTTCTGTATAGTGAAAAAAAAAACTAGTTGTAATGGTAACTCATAGCAGGTAGATACGAACAATAGTACTTAGCAGCATCGCAAGTTACTTATGCTTCGACCTAATAAAAATGTAAACACTGAATTTATTATAGACATCGTACGAGATTACAAATATAAAAAAACCATAATTATTTATTTTATGCCGACATTTCGACCTGAGTTTCAGGTCTTCATCGACAAGTCGTTACCAATCTTCCCTCTAAGCCATAACACCTGATGAAGACCTGAAACTCAGGTCGAAACGTCGGCATAAAATAAATAATTATGGTTTTGTTTATTTATGTTGTTCTTTGCTGACCGCACCCCCCGACAAACTTCTTCAAGCAATAATATCTTCTAGTCTTAACCTAACTCATTAAATCCTCTAATCACATATATAGAAAATTACACGAAACCTACAACCTGTATATTAATGCAAATATAAATCAATGTATTTATTTCATGCTACCCAATGCTATGTATTTTATTCTATCTAATGTTATGTATTTTATTCTATGAAATTTTATTTTATTAGTACTATTGTTTTTTTTTTAAACTTATTTATCCATTCAAGTGTTGCTTGTAACCGGTTTTTTATTATATTTTCCTTTTAATCTATCTGTTAGTCTTATTCTCGTAAAATGTATCTATTTGTTTGTTCTTGGTAGACTGATCTACTGCTGTGACTATGAATGATGGTCTGATCTCATATTGCCGTCTAATATTGAATTTGCTTAGCGGGTCACTGAAGAGGATCTATGAGGGTGAATTCCGGAGAGCGAATTTGTTGATCGGGTGAATGAAAAAACTGTGAAATGGTGAAATTGGAGGAGCAGAAATGAGAAAGATAAATAGGAATGAATTGAAACATTTGTATTTGTTGTACAGACTGAAATTAATTATAGAAGGAAACTGTAGGGGAAAACAAATTGTTTATTATATCTTTATTATTGTATTTTTTTCTGATTATACCATGTACGTGTAATTTATATATGCCTGATTACGGATTGATAAGTATGCTGTGTGAGATAGCTGCCTGGTGTTTTTAGGCAGCATAGATAAATAAAGTATTTCTCTCTCTCTTTTATTTTAATTCAATAATGTTTTAGTTTTCCCTCTCTCATTCGGTTTGTTTTACCAAAATGTAAAATTGAGAAATTTCTATAATTTAATTAGTATTAAGAAAACTATATTGTAGAAGTGGGTATCCCAAAACAATATGGCAAATACTTTACATACCATATTTATTTTTCTAATATAAAAATATATTTTATAAATAACTTGCTACACAAGACATATTAGTTCCCTGAATATATTTCATAACATTTAATATTTAAATCTTTTTTAAAAAGATACCTTCCCTAAAATTTCCATAATTTCTGCAACTCCTGGACCTTGCATTGGATCACTTAATGACATTCTCAGAGATCCTATCAAATCTCTAAATACAATAATATTTTCTTTTGAAAACAACTCAGTAGATCCTGTATCTTTTCCTAACTGAAACCAATCTAAACTAATTAATTTTTTGTTTTTTATAGAAAAATTAATTTATTTTTATTTTTTATTACTAAATTCGTTTTTATAAGTAAATTATATTTATTGCAGTGGAATTTCCGCAATTTAACTTTCTGAATAATCCGATAATAATTGACTCATCCTTTTTCGTACTTTACACGACGCTCTATTTTCAAAAATCTTAAGTTTCATATCACTAAAGGGCAGTTGGAAGTATAATAGTTTTATAAATTCTAACTTATAAATAAACACAAACAAACAAGGCACAGACGAAGGAGCGTTGGATTTAATTTAAGTATGTGTACTCTCAAAATTCTGTAGCCACAATAATCATGCCCGATAACGTCAGTACAAAATAGAAGAGGAGCTGGATGAGGGATCTTGTAATAATTAAATTTTATACCACGCCTGAAGAAGGTGCCGCTGTTACATCAGATCCCATGACTATCTCATCTCTACTGTATATTTTTTTAATATCCCACTAAAGCTTGTTGAACAGATTCGCTACTGATGACTCCATCTTGACAAGAGACTTATTTAGAGTCCGTATACTAGAAGAAACAAGAAACTGCTCGTAGATTCCGATTACTATAGCACTTATTTGACAATCGCTCTAAGCACATTTACTACAAAAAAAAAAAACAATCTCTAATTGAGCTTTCACCAAACCTCCCGTATCCAATCCTCACAATCTCAAATCAACTATGAAATCCTACATATCTTTTATTACTTCACAAATAAACACGTTGCTGATTTAGCCCGAAATATATATAACTCCTTTCATTCCAAACTCATTAGTTCTCAATATCCTTTAATACTCCCTGATAAACCTCCCAGGCATCTGAAAATAAGATGGTCACGGATTCTTCTAATTTAAAACAATGATTGAACATTTATCACACTCATTTATTGTATTTTTTTTTTTATACAAATCTAAATTTCGATAAATAAATATAAAATAAATCTTTGGACAAGTTTGTCGTGGGGGTGCGGTCAGCAAAGTACAACATAAATAGACAAAACCATATTTATTTATTTTATGCCGACGTTTCGACCTGAGTTTCAGGTCTTCATCAGGGCTATAGAACAAAAGAAATAACAACAACATTTAGAGTAACATAAAATTGAAAAGGAATAATATACAAACAAATTTATAATTATACAAAATATTGAATTAAATCATAAATGATAAAAATTGATAACTGATAATTGAATAGTACAAAATTTTAATTGATTGATATCCAGGTCGAAACGTCGGCATAAAATAAATAAATATGTTGAATATCAATCAATTAAAATTTTGTATTATTCAATTATCAGTTATCAATTTTTATCATTTATGATTTAATTCAATATTTTGTATAATTCTAAATTTGTTTGTATACTATTCCTTTTCAATTCTATGTTATTCTAAATGTTGTTGTTATCTCTTTTGTTCTAGAGACCTGATACTCAGGTCGAAGCGTCGGCATAAAATAAATAAATATGGTTTTGTTTATTTATGTTGTTCTTTGCTGACCGCACCCCCGACAAACTTCTCCAATCTTTAATCTACGGTCAACTATCTACACCTCATTAAAATAAATCTATCTAGACAATTGACCTGTGGAAAGAAATTTAATTAAAAAATGTTAGTTTTGAAACAAATGTTCAAAGCAACTAAGAGATGGTTAAATAAAAAAAAAATTAAAGAGGATGAATTAGTGAAAGAGGTCCTGACTGTTACTTTGACCACCGTTCCCGGCAACCCTTTCATCTTCTCAGGAGTCTCTTAAATAAAAACGAAGATTTTACGATTGTCAATCCTAGTTGAAATTCTCATTATAGGGCATACTTTCACGCAATGGGTTTCATGAAAACAGAATTGCGTTATAAAAAATTTCCTACCGAATTGAAAAGAAGCTGATAGAGAGATCGGTCGGGAAAAGAGTCAAAAGACAAATTAGCTGCTACAGGCACTGCGAGAGAGGGCAAGGTCAGGGAGGCAGGGACTTGACTTTACCAACCAATTAGATCTGACTTGTGGAAAGCCTATCGTTTGGCGATCCCTGATTGGTTGGATAGTGACAAATGGAAAGGCTCGTGAGGGTTGGGGGGTGAGGGAAGTGGTGGGGGGCAGTCTATATATACAGGTGCTAGCGACTGGTGGTCCCAGTTGTTTGGCCGAGTCAGGAGAGACACAGGTAATTGCCACGTTACTATATTGGCTCTTCTCATCATATGAGTCGAGTCTAAATAATATTATATACGTCTATAATTGCACCATAGGGACTCTTAGCAACCCTCACCTAACATTTAAAACCATTTTTAGCTTCAGTAAAATACAGCTTAGTAAAATATATATATATATATATTTCACCACTGCTCAACTCATACAGGAACATTAATTAAACTTTTCAAAACAATTTATCAATGTAGAAACACAGAATATTGTCGCTGAATATAATTATAACATGATCTGAAATTTTTTTTATTAACTTCAAATATTTTTTATTACAATCAGAATACAATTATCTCTCAACTATTCATGAAAATGTTATGTTCATCATATACGTATGATTACTGTTAGTCTATTTTTATTATATTAAAATGTTGACAATGCATGTATGCAATTGACAGAGGGAACAAAAAAATGATGTCAAAATATCCCAACTTATTTATATTAAAATACTAATAATGAATATATTTTCATTTAAGATTATTATATACAAAAGTTAATATATCCACTTATGAAAAAGTAATTTGTTTTAATGACAAATTAAAATTTTACTATTAAAACTAACTCAGATTATTTTAAAATTAATTTCGATAAAAATGTTTTTAATAACTTTCCAAAAGTGCATATATTGACTTCTGATAGAAAACTCCTTATTTAATGAGAGAAGTATATCTTGTATGGTTCGACTAGATGACATCTATCAGTGCCATAACATACAGAAATGATAGATGTGAATGAGATATGAGTTAGTTGCACTTTAGATTACTAGAGCGCTGTGAAGGATACTGCAATTTTTAATCTAGAACAGTAAAATATCAATTAATTTCTTGCAATAAAACTAATAATTCAATTAACAAAATAAAAATATACAATAAAATGAAAATAAGTAAATTTAAAAAAATAGTGAATGTAAGAACTTACTTTGAATTATAATTATACGAATTTACAATTAATAAATTTATAATGATGAGCCAATGAATGAAAGAACGTGATGCAAAAAAAGAATATAATACAAAATTAAAAAATAAAATATATAATATGATATAACTTAATATGAACAATATGCAACATGGTATATAATATATACAATACAAAAAAGAGAGAAAGATTAATAATAAAGATCAACTAAAGGATACAATAAAACAAAATTATACAAGAATGCGATATAAATAGAGATCTGAGTATATCTAAATAAATAATATATATATAAGCTCATATCAGGAGCTTCAAAAGATAATTTAAAAAAAATTTAACTAAATTTAATATATAATTGTTTCATAATTTATTTTAAATAAATTGTAAACGAGTTCTATCAAATTTGGTAAAAAGTACGCTTTACTAGTATAACATCAAATCATTTATATTTTATATAAAATAGGTAATTAAGACATTTAATTTAATTTATTTTTTTCCAAATTCTTAAAATCACTAATTTTTACCTTTTTTAAGAACTGGCTTTCTCCATTAAAAAATCTTTATTTAAGATAACTTGAAATTTAATGTATATATATTTATATTAAATTAGATAAATAATTAGTTCAGTGATATATTATAAATTAAGTTATTGTTTGATAGTAGGTTATTAAATTAGAACAATACTTCTAATAAACTTTTCTCTAAACTTTCTTTATTTTTCTCCAATGTTTCTGCCGCCAGCCAATTATATACATATATAATTAAAATTTATTTATTGATAATAAATTATTATAAAAAAAAATAATTATGTCAGTAATTTATATTGAAAATCATTATTAGTATAAATACTTAATATAAAAGACAACTTATGATTCTTCCTCATTACTTACTCCATTTTCTACAACGTTTCGACCCTTGATTTCAAGATGTGTACTAAATTCAATCTTTTAATTACATCCTTTTATGTACAATTATATTCATGATTTAATTATATTTTTATATCACTTAAATTACTTAACCCATTAGCCTCACATAGCACAGTTCCATGAATAATTCTTGCCTTCTCAATTATAATCTTGGGCAGGTTGGCTGTATTATAAGTCTTCGACAATAAACATTCTTGGACATATATTTTTCTGCCAAAGTAGTTTATTTTTAGATTTTTTTTTAGACAATAAAAAATTAGTCTATAGGTTTTTTTAATGAAATTATTTAGAATTCAATTCCGTAGTAACATGTAATTGTTACTACGGAATTGAATTCTTATTATATATTTAGTAATTTATTGCGATTAGAGATAGGGTTATAGTTAAATAGGTAGGCTGCGAACTCCTTACTTCTTTGTCCGGGTTAGAGCTCTGCTGTGACTGAATATTTTTATAATATGCAGGAATGGATTTATTATAGAATCACCTGAACCTGATACTTAAAGATTGAAGTATTGGACAACAAACATTCTAGAGCAGATACGTTTCAGCCAAAGTAGCTACTTTTATTTTTATATCCGTTCTAATTACCAATACAAAAAATATAAATATAATTTTTTTTTTATGGAAAGATTTTAATTATACGATATATCCCATTTTCATTATTATTATCTGTTTTTGTAATTTATTGTGATTAGAGGTGGGGATAGTTAAATAGGTAGGAAGCGAACTCTTTACTTCTTTGTTCGGGTTTGAGCTCAGCTCTGGCAAAATATTTTTATAATATGCAGGAATGGACTTATTAAAGAATCACCTGGATCTGATACTTAAAAATTGAAGTTCTAATACAAAAAAAATATATATATATTTTTTTCATGGAGATATTTTAATTACACATTACTACGGAATTGAATTCTTACTATACATTTAGTAATTTATAGCGATTAGAGTTTGGGATAGTTTAATAGGTTACGTTGCGAACTCCTGACTTCTTTGTCCGGGTTAAAGTTAGGCTGTAACAAAATGTTTTAAAATATGCAAAAATGAATTTATTATTGAATCATAGTATGCTATTAAAATCTTTGACAACAAACATTCTTGGGCAGATACTTTTCAG
>NW_027115012.1:168041-176282 GCF_000696795.3 Halyomorpha halys
ATTTCGATTAGAGGTGACAATAGGTGAATATATTAAACAGCGAACTCCGGTTTCGAGTTCGGCTGTAACAGAATGTTTTAAAATATGCAAAAATGGATTTATTATAGAATCTTACTTTAAGCTTGAAGTCTTCGACAACTTTCTTAAGCAGGAACTTTTCAGCCAAAGTAGCTTGTTACTTTGTGTCTAGATTTGTTCAGAATACTAATACTAAAAAAGATTACTTTATAATTTATTAATGTAAACATTTAAATTACACGTTATTACCGAATTGTATCTATTAAGTAATATATTTAGATTAGAGGTGAGAATAGGTTACGGGGTAGCGAACTCCTGAGTCCCTTGTCCGGGTTAGATTTCGGCTGTAACAGAATGTTACTATAGAATGTTTTACTATAGAATCAAAAAGTTGAACCTGATATTTTAACAATAGATCTACTCGTTTGTCACTTTCAGAAAATCCAAGAAATAAAATAAAGATAGTCGAAATGAAAGGAAGTGTACATATTAGGAAACTAGGCACTACATCATAAAAATGCATATAAATTAGTACTACACAATGTTTGTTCAAGAATTTTTATCAGAAACTTATTAATTTAATTACATGGACATATAAGGTCTTTACAAGTGTATAGCAGTGCTATGTCAAATCTACTATTAGCCATTTAAGTTAGTTGACAAGATTAACAAGTGTATATACACTTACTCGACAGAATTTTAAAATATGTAATCTTAAACTTTAATTAATTATTAATCACGAAGATTGGGGATTTTTTTAAATTAATTAAACACAGAGAAAACAAATATTTATTGGAAGATTTATGATTGACCGAGTGTATCAATAAATTGATACAACCAATGAGTCGGACTTTGGTCCAGGTGCGGTCAAATAAAACTCAAATAGTAAATGGGTGTACTATTTTTATTTGAGCCAACGTTTCGCCCTACGTTGCAGAGCTTTGACAGGGCTAAAAGAGATTCAAACACTTGACAAAAGTACAAAAAAAAATAGTGGAAAATAGCAAGATTGGCTCAAGATGGGCGCTTGTGGTGCATTCATACATTTGTGTTCAGTTAGCATTGTTTCATAATACTCAACAGATAAACATTTGTGTAAATGGACATTGGTCCGGGTGCGGTCAAATAAAACTCAAATAGTAAATTGGTGTACCATTTTTATTTGAGCCAACGTTTCGCCCCACGTTGCAGGGCTTCGTCAGGGCTAAAAAAGATACAAACACTTGGCATAAGTACAAAAAAAAATTAGTGGAAAATAATAAGGGTATATAATGAAACGTCATGAGAAAGGTCATAAACAATAAATGAAAACGGTAATAGTAACAGATAAAGAGAAGAAAAATTGAAGAAAGTACAAATTAAGAGATGAGAAGTTGTACTTTCTTTAATATTTCTTCTCTTTATCTGTTTATAACTTTTAATTTTTTTTATTTAATTTTACGTTTCATTATATACCCTTATTATTTTCCACTAATTGTTTTTTGTACTTATGCCAAGTGTTTGTATCTTTTTTAGTCCTGACGAAGCTCTGCAACGAGGGGTGAAACGTAGGCTCAAATAAAACTGGTACACCAATTTACTATTTGAGTTTTATTTGACCGCACCCGGGCCAAATTCCATTTACACAAATATGTATCTGTTGGGTATTATGAAACAATGCTAATTGAACACAAATGTATGAATGCACCACAAACGCCCATTGTGTGTCAAATGCCAATATTCATCCGTTGAATGCAACGAATTCAAGCCAATTTGTACCAGCCTATTCAAGTAACTCATCCACATGCTTGCACAAGTAATTCACAATAGTTTGGCATACGTGTAGAGGCAGCTTTAGACTGTGGAAAAAGCCTTTAGGCTTGATGTGGGTACTGATCATATCACTTACATGTCGATCAAGAAATATTACCTTATTTGTTACCTCACTCTCTTGAACCTCCACAGTGATCCAAGTTCGATCCGTTAAACGAATTAAACCAATTTATCTTCAGACACCAATGTGAAGTCAAACCAAAGACATAACAGTCATTGCAGTAGATCAGTTTATAAAAAGAATCACATAAATTAAAAAAAATATATATATAGATTTAGGAAAAACAATATAAAAAATTAGTTTAAAAAAACACCTCGATGAATAGATAAGTTAAAAGAAATAATTTAATAAATAAACAAGTTAAGGAAATAAATTAAAACAAAAATTGACAGGTCCAAAACTAAAAAAAAAATATTGTAAAAGAAGACATTACAACCGACTAAGTAGCTTGGGTTCCTAACAAATAAGGTAATATTTCTTGATCAACCTGTTAGTGATCTTATCAGTTCCCTGTTGATCAAGAAATATTACCTTATTTGTTGGGTACCCAAGCTACTTAGTCGGTTGTAATGTCTTCTTTTACAATATTTTTTTTTTAGTTTTGGACCTGTCAATTTTTGTTTTAATTTATTTCCTTAACTTGTTTATTTATTAAATTATTTCTTTTAACTTATCTATTCATCGAGGTGTTTTTTTAACTAATTTTTTATATTGTTTTTCCTAAATCTATATATATATTTTTTTTAATTTATGTGATTCTTTTTATAAACTGATCTACTGCAATGACTGTTATGTATTTGGTTTGACTTCACATTGCTGTCTGAAGATAAATTGGTTTAATTCGTTTAACGGATCGAACTTGGATCACTGTGGAAGTTCAAGAGAGTGAGATAGAGAGAATAAAATTGTCAAATTGATAATAAGGAAAAAAAAAAAATTTGTATTTAGTATCTGTAATATTTATATTTGTAGACGAGTATTGATTATAAAGGTATATGTATTGTATATTATGTCTGATCATGGATGGATAAGTATGCTGTGTATTGTAGAAACCTAAAAAAATTAGGCAGTGTGGCTTAATAAAGTATTTCATTCTCTGCAATATTGTAGTCGAGAGATACCTAAAATACTAAAGAGATATCAATTCTTAGATACGGTGTGGTCATCCTACAGCTTGCCAATCTATACTAGATAGAGAGGAAAGATTGAGCGAGATTCGTCGCATGGTTAAGCCTCGGGAATATATTTTAACCCGTCCACCGTGAGTGGAGCCTTAACACTTTCGGTTACCACGGACTCAACTTTTCTGATTCTGATCATATTGGATTACCGAAATTGGACAAGGATACTAACATTATATTAGTTCCCGTAACTCTAATTTTCGTTCATTAAATAAAGTGTATTTAAATTTATTATTAAAGCTTGAAAACTGAAAAGGTGAAACATCTAAAGCACCCACTGTTAATTTTAAGCAAATTGACAACCCTCTAAATAAATTCAAAGGACAGCTTAGGTGTGAAAAATCTTAAACTAACCAAATCCGCGAAACCTTTGAGGAGATTAAATATGAAAAAAAAGGTGGGGATGGAAAAAAAAGGTACTTTTCTAATACTAACTCTTACTAAATTTAACTAGGCAATTGAACTCCACAAAACCTTAAAAATGACACAAACTATATAAAAAAAAAAAACTTTGCTAGGGTGAAAAGAAAAATTTTCAACCCCCAAAAATCACACCTATGTCACAAAATTTTCCAATAAATAAATTTTGATAGGCTTTAGACGTGCCCCAAAGCAGCCCTATTTAAAGTCATATTAAATGGTAAATGCATAAGAGCTCCTAGTGGATTTTTTGAGCAACTTGTTTTATAACCTTTCCTCCCAAAACTTTATGTTATTGTTCACTTCTAAGTTTTGATTAAAACATTACAACATGCCTAAATTTAGTGAAAAGTGGAAGTTGTGTAAAATTTTGCTACTGAGTGTCTTGTTAATCTTCTAACTTCTGAGGAAGAAGATCAAGATGAGCTAATTGACGACTGTCATTACATTATTATTATTGTCATCCATTGCCTTATTAGTTATACAAACATCGAAAACAATACTAACACAAAAAAAAAAAAAAACACAAACTGGGAACAAGTAACCTAACACAACCCCTATTAGGAGAATTCAATATCATTGGTTTAACATGTTAAATGTTTTACCACGTTAAATTTTATAATTACAGGATTGTGAGCAGCCCAATTTCAAGTCATGTTAGAGGTTAACTGCATAAGAGCTCTTAGCGGATTTTTTGAGCAACTTGTTTTATAACCTTTCCTTCCAAAACTTCATGTTATTGTTTACTTCTAAGTTTTGATTAAAGTAATTTATTACAACATGCCTAAAGTGAGTGAAAAGTGGATGTTGTGTAAAAATGTGGCTACTGATTGTCTTGTTTAAAAAAGTCCAAAACAATACTAAGACAATCAAAACACAAACGACGAGCAAGTAACCTAACACGACGATGTAGAGCTCAGCTGGTCTGTTGCGTGACGTCATTCTCCGTTTAACAGACTCTCAACCATGTTATATGTTATATCGTTTTAACATGGTAAAAGAAGGAAATACTTCTCCATGTAACATAACTTTTTCTATTTAACACGCTTTAGGTCAGAAGATCAACAAGGCAATCTTCTGACTTATCAGGAAGAAAATAAAGATGAGCTATTGGCAACTGTCATTAAATTATTATTATTGTCATACATTGCCTTATTAGTTAAAAAAACATACAATAAATAATAAATAATTAAAATAAATAAATAAAAACATCCAAAACAATACTAACACAAAAAAAAAAAAAAAACTGCAAACAGGTAACCTAACACAACAAACAAAACGGTGATTAGCTCAGCTCGTCTGTAGCGTGACGTCATTCTCCATTTAACTGACCTAGTAACAGACTCTCAACTATTTCATATTATATTGTTTTAACATGGCAAAAGATGGAAATATTTCTGTATTTAACATGTTAAACCAAATATCTTGAATATCCTTATTATAGCTACCCTATATGCCAGAAACGTGGTCTCTAACACTAAGGGATGAACAGCGTCTTAGGGTTTTCGAAAATAAAGTATTACGCAAAATATTCGGACCGATAAAGGATGAATTAACGGAAGAATTTATAAGATTACAGAATTAAGGGACCTACACCCGATAAATATAATTCAAGTTATAGCATTGCGGCATGTATGGGCATGTAAGATTGTAGGGCTTAGTAACGAGCGGATCACTAAAATGATAATAAACACTGAACCAACGGGTAAACGTCCGAGGGGTAGACCGAAACGTAGATGGGAGGGTTCCGTTAAAACAGATTTAGTGGAATTGGGTTTGGAGGGGCATCACTGGAAGGATGTATGCAGAGAGCGTTTGGTGGTATCGGCATCGAAACTTCGGGTTCGTTAAGCCATTATTATTATTGTATGCCAAAAATGGTGGGTTTAGAAAAAACAAAACAAAACAAAAAGGGATATATTATGCTTACTCACTCTCCTCCAATGACCTTCGATGCAGTGCATACGTTTTATTATTTTCGGCGAAAATACGTCACTAATTGAGGAAATCTTCAACAAAACATGTTTAATAGACCTGGCTTACAAAAAGTTTTTCTATTGTATAATAAAAAGTTCCCTAAAATTTATATTCTGATTAAACTTTTTTTACAGAGGAATTTATTCTTTTTTTTTTAAATGATTAGCCAAAAATTTGTTATCAAGTAATTAAAGTTATCAAAAAACGAATGTATTAACTGATCATATAGTTCTCGCTTTTTTTTTCTTTATTATTAATTCGTTCTTTTAACGATAGATTTCGTCATGCGTTAATCCCCTTATCCTCTTTTTGGCTAAACTGGCCTAAGCCAATTGACATTATATATAATGCGTCCGAGATAACAATGGTTACAAAAGATTAACTAGACGTGTGGGCTTTATGTTGAGAAATGAACTTTTGCAACTGCACCCTTGAACTGCAAGACAATGAGCTACCGAGAACAAGATCGCGTCTAGGAAAGTTCATTATTATCTAAAAAATATTTTTTAGTCGTACAACAAATTATTTGTTAGTCTACAGTTTTCGAACACAGATAATGAAGTGCAGTACAACTCCGCTTAACCGGCATTAAACGAAAATTATTTTATTTTATTTTTATACCAGATCGGCCTGATGGACCTTACGTAGTTGATATAACTAATATTATATATATTTTTTAACAGTTGATTATGAGGGGGTATAGTCATATAAATGACACCCCTAACTATATAAAATGTTCTTATTAAAAGAAAAAAAATAATAATAAAATAAATAGATAATAATAATGCTTCTTAATAAAAGAGGAAAGTAAAATTAATAACAAAAAATAATGATATTGGTACACTTAAATAAAACAAACAATTGTCTTCTAATAGTAAAAAGAAACAAGTTAATTTGAAAAAGGAAAGAGAGAAGAAAAGAGAGAGAAAAAAGTAAATAAAATAATATTAATAATGAATAATAATAATAAGTAAATAGAGGTAGTGTGACTATGAATTAATTTTATATTTATTAAAAATTTATAAAAGAATGTCCTGCAGCAGCCTGGGCTTCAGTCTTCAGGTTGAGGTTGGGTTTCCCAGGTTGTAGGTCACTGCTCCTTTAACTGTCGACAACTGGGAGTGGAACTTCATGAACCGTTTTTTGATATAATCCTCTATTGACTCCATTTGTAATTCGCGTGCAATTGGCTATAAACGAAATAAATAAACACATATTAGAGAGAAATACTTTGTTCAGCCATAGTGGGCAAATACATTAGGTTGCTACATTACACAGCATAATAATCAATCCATGATCGAGCATATATACTATGCATATATTCATATGATATAATATAAATTTTCCCACCTTAACCTTTTACAATTAATAATACACACTAAGTACAAATATTTATTTTTTTTATTTTTATTTAACAATTTCATTCCATTTGACTTTATTTCCATTTGATTTTATTTCATTTAATTGACTATTTTATTCTATCTCGCTCTCCCAAACCACCCCTTTCTAGCGATCCGCTACCCACGTTCGATTCGTTAAACAAATTAAACGAATTTATCATTAGACAGCAATGTATAATCAAACCAAAAACATAATAGTTACCGTAGTATATCACTTTACGGAAAAACAAATAAATAAAAAAACAATATATAGATTTAAAAACAAAAAAATAGTTAAAAGAAATACTTCAATGGATAAATATTTTTTTTAATAATTTATTTATTGTTATATACAACTCTATACATATATACACATCAAGTAAATTTACTGTAAGTGATATTATGACATGATACAAACATGTGGAGAATCTACCCAGTGACAGAACTCCAAAAACATTTCTAAAGGAGAAGATCTCGAGGCCATCTTCTTTTCAGACGCCTTGGAGGATTGTTAGGTAGTTAAGGAGAAGCCAGGTTAGAAACGAGTTGGTTTGGGTGGTTGGGAAGTTTATTATGGAAGGAATGATATCTGGTTCTTGCCAAATCGGCAACATAGGAGACATTGAGGTCCTGATGGATGATTCGATTTGTGACAAAGTACGAAGCATTAAGGATTTGGACGATAAGGATTGGATGGTGCAGTTTCCTGTCTTTTCAGTCTTGTATGAGGATTCCATGTCAGTCGTTTGTCAAGATTTAGTCCTAAGTAACGGATCAGTTCAACAGGAATAACTGGATAAATAATTTAAAATACAAATTGACAGTTTCAAAAACTAAAACATATAAACATTTTAAGCAATTATATAAACATATAATCCGGCTGTAGATGATTATTATTAATTTTGTTACTGTAGCCTGTGGGTTCGAAAGCCTTCTGGGACAAACAAAACTAGCGCAGCATGCAACCAAAAAATGGTATGCGTTTTATTTTGAAAATATTATGATTTTACGTAAAGAAAATAACACATTAAAAAAAAGTACTTGAATCCATTTACATATGTGAAAATTTTAATTATTGAGAAAATGTTATTCAATTTTAAAACAGATACAAGGAATCTGAATTAACACTATGCGGAGATATTAAGTAAAATTAATTTATGAAAAATACGGGAAAAATTTCATGTTAAAAGTTATAACTAACCTAGATAAGAATTTTAGTAACCAAATAAAGAGAAAATCTAACCAAAATATAGTTGTGATAAATGTTTTAAATGCTTGAGCTGAGTGTATAGAAGGTTACAAGTATTGTTGTGATAAATTTTCAAAAAGAAGGTGACTGATAAATAATTTTATTTTTAATTTGATGTGCAAATTGACTAATTAGGTAATTAGACATAATATAAGAAATGCTTATTATTATTATTATTAATAATAATATGTGATATCCTAATGA
>NW_027115012.1:178312-179272 GCF_000696795.3 Halyomorpha halys
TTATTGGAATTTATTTTAATCCTCCAGTTTTGACACCATTCTTCAAGAGTGGTGATTTGGGATTGGAGGGTTTGTTTTTGCTTTTAATTTTGATTTTCTATTTCTGATAGGATATGGCATTGCTAACCTTGCGTAGGTTTGAGTTAATTTGATGTTGATATAGCGGCTCCAGGTAGGGCGGCCATCGAGGTATCTTACTGTTTCACTGGTGGGATTCCATTTCACGTTTATACCTTTGAGGATTAGTTACGGTGGGTCTGATGGGCGTCTGAGAGTATAAACTTTAGAAGTACATTTTTAAATCTTCAGACTAATCATCCATCTAGTGAAGTATTGTTCTAGATCATTAAGGTGACTTTGCAAAACGTTTCTACCTATTATAATCTCATCATGTTGAGAGAACACTGCTGTATCGTCAGAAAGTTTATATATCACCTAAACATCTTAAAAAAAAAATCATCCTTTTCTAGTTGTACTCTTGTTATTTCTATTTCAACATATTTCAACCTTTTTTGAACTTGGCCTTGAAGAAGGCCTGAATTTTAGGGCGAAACGTTGGCACGATTAAATAAATGACCGTACTCCCCAACATTTTCAAATTAATCTATAGACAACAATGAACAAATCGAAACAGACCAGTGTTTAATTTGGTATTTCACGAAGAACTTAGGTATCTCGTTTATTTTTTTTTTATTTTTATTTTATTTTTTAATATGCATCATATTATTATGATAACGCTTATTATTTTGGCAATCTCATAATCTTCAAATCCTTGCCTAAGGATCATTTTTTAATTACATCTATTAAACTGTAGGCTTAAAATCCTTCTAAATCACCCTGATCTTTTATCGTGGATCTAACAATGTATTACACAATGGTTCATTATTTTTATATTCCTTTATACAGATTAACATGCATGTATAAAAGATTATAATTGTTTTAAAACTGAAGTAGAATTTA
>NW_027115012.1:181242-181546 GCF_000696795.3 Halyomorpha halys
TAGTTACGTTCTTTATTTGTCAATAAAACAATATTTACACTTGACATATACAATAACACATTCATAATTACTATTAACATAACGTTCAGTTTTTTCAGATAACAACACAAGTGCTTCATAATTAATTAATTGTAATTGATCATATGGCGAGAGGTGTCAAATGGGTTTGCCACTAAAACAAATGTAAAATAATGAAACTTTAAATGAATTATAATTAAAAATATATTTAGAAGAAATATACTAAAGAAATAAATATGTTGATAATAATTTCGACAGTGGCAAACCCATTTCAAACACTCTCTTT
>NW_027115012.1:182877-185024 GCF_000696795.3 Halyomorpha halys
TAGGGGAAGAGGTCATGGGTTTACGTCGAAGGGTAAATGTGATTTGGTGGGATTTATTGGAATTTATTTTAATCCTCCAGTTTTGGCACAGGGTGTGTGGGATTGCTGGGTTTGAGATACAATGTAAGGATCATTGTTCACTGACAATAGACATCGGCATACGTGGTGAGGATTGTGTTAGGATGGGTTGGAATGTCAGCTGTGAAAACTGGTATAGTAATTTAATTAGAAATAAAACTGTATTAATATAAAATAAACAATGATAAGAATTTTATATACGTAAACTATATGGTTAAAAATGTACAGGAGTAACAATAACACGCCAAAACAGAAAAGTAGATTTCAGAAAACAAAATTTAACAGACTAAAAACGGAAAATGAAGAAGTAACTTCAGATTAAATTAAGGCCATGAAAGGATAAATAAAAATGATAATAATAAATGAGTAAAAATCGAATCAGGACCAACCACTTGTTCAAGTTGATAGCTTTGGCGACATTGATAGAATATATCGGTACATGAGTCGAGGGAGAAGTTACCACATTTCAAATACCTCACGTATTCAGGAAACAGATATAAAAGTATGATGAATAATAAAAAATAATACAAGAAAGAGATATAAAAATATGATGATACTAATAACAATAACAGTTTTATAACTTAGGAAAAACTAAATATAAATTCACTTATACAATAATTATATATATACCGATAGAAAATATAATTAGTAATAAATACTAACTTTATTTTAATTTATATATTTTTATTAGATTCATAATCTTCGGTATAATTATTTGATAACACTTAATGATTGACATTTATCTTCATCTATACGGCCTAAAACTCTGCCAATTTCTATATCCAAAATCTATATCTCGAGAACTATTGGACGTAAATAGCTTTAGGGCTCATATGTCAGAAAATTTACTCTCCTTTAAATAATGTTATTTTAGATTTTCTTGTGGCGTTGATAGTTTTTAAGATATAGAGAATGAAAAATTAATGTTTTTTAACGTTTTGAAACAGCCGTCATTTTTTATTCCTCCTACCTATACTTGACAGACTCATAAAATTTTTACTATTAAGTATACATAGTTTTAATTTAAGTAATAAAAATTGGAGTGAAATAACAGCCATTTTTCTTGCCGACTCTTATACTAATAGGGGAAAGTGACGGTAATAAATTCTAAATTTCTGATAGAAAACAGCGGAAAATTTTTGTACCTGAATATAATGTATATTGTAATCAACTACTGAAAAATTGGTTAATGAATAAATTTTTAAATATTAATTGGTCACGTGTTTGTATAATGCTAAATAAAAATAATAATAATAATATTTTCATAAGCTTATTTTATTCTGAGGCAGTCTAAATGGAAAATAGTTTTAGCAAGTGGGGCAGTAATTAGTGCGTGAATTGAATGCGGTCCTGTTTTAATGATGCTTTTCAGAGAGTAGTCTACATACTCTAATTTCAACTGCCATTAAATAGGAGTTGTAAAGTTTTCTAGTTATTAACTTAAATTCTATCCAAAGAGAGCGTGCTCTTGAAAAGCTCTTTCCACGCACTATCAAAACATTTTTTTTTTTTTTAAATGAAAACATCCGCTACCTTGAACTACATTTGGACAAAGACTAACTTGGAATCCTCACACAAGACTTAAAAGACAGGAAACTGCACATCGATTCCGATTATTACACAACACACCGTTTAGACAAATGGTCTAAACTTCCTATCAATTACAAAAGACTGTTACACTACACTGTTGTACTACTTGACTATAATAAGGCCTATTTGGACATATGGAGTTGAGCTTTGAGCACTAAACCTTCCAATTTCTCTCGTACCCAATCCTTACAATGCAAAATCCTTCGTAAAATCCACAATGCTCCTTACTTTGTCACAAATAAAATCATCCATAAAGACCTTAATTTTCTATAAGTAACCGATTTAACTCGATATCAATAATTCCATTTGCTTCTTTTCCCATTCCTGATGATAATGGGATTTTTATGATAATATCATAAAAATTCCATTTTTATGATAATATCATAAAAAATACTACTCCTGCGAAGGTAAATGTAATAAACTACTTTATAGCACATTAAATTAGCTTCACATGACAATAATAAGGCCCATCTGGACAT
>NW_027115012.1:185234-186393 GCF_000696795.3 Halyomorpha halys
TTTCTCTACATCCTGTATCATATCATTATGTCATTATGATCAAATTTACTGGTTGTATTTTTTTTATACAGTTGTAAATATCAACAAATAAAAAAAAAAAATAAAAAAAAAAAATTAGCTTCAATTTGAGTTCTAATAGATATCTTTACACTAGATAGATACCGGTACACAAGAAAAATAAATTTTAAAATCATGTTTAAGTAACAATACGTATATGAGACCCATCACTTTCATCAAAGAACCAACGGGTTATAATAATAATGTACTGACAGTTGTCAATTATATCATCTTGATTCTCTTCCTCACAAGTTAGAAGATCAACAAGACACTCAGTGACCAAACATTCATATAACTTCCAATTTTCACCCACTTTAGGCATGTTGTAATATATTACTTTCATAAAAACTTAGAAGTAAACAATAACATGAAGCTTTAGAAAGAAAGGTTATAAAGCGAGTTGCTCAGAAAATCCGCTAGGAGCTCTAATGCATTCAACATTTAACATAACTTTAAATAGGGCTGCTCGCAATCCTACACTAGTAACATTTAACACGATAAAACATTTTACATTTAACACAAGTTTATATACATAGACTGACGAATTGACTGATTTATTACCATAGCTAATTAATTCGTGTAGGATTGTTTTTTAATTTTTTGTTCTAATAAAAAATATTACTATCCTATACGAAATAAATGAACATCTAAAATACATTCTTATGAAATATCTTTTCTGCACGAGTAATCCGAATATTAAACAACTTTTAATGATCGTCATGATCGTAAGCTGTTCTGAAATCTGTGAGAAGCTATTTACGATTCCACCAAAATCCATATAGTGTTCCTTTGTCCTTCAGTTAGTTATAAATACCGTAAATTCTTTATCTCACGTTACAAACAATTAAAGCCACAAATATTTTCACCTTGATTACAACTTATTTTTTATCTTAAGATAATATTGAACATAAGTTAAAATAATTCGAAAGAATGGGATACTTTTATTAACAGATTCTGGTAGTATATAGATTTTAGGACGAATCGACGACTTTATGAGCGATTAAATCGCTAAAAATAGTTACCTTTTTTTTATTTTATGTTTATATTTTTCATATTTATTACTTTATTGTATATATTTATCAATTTTACTTATGTAGGGTTG
>NW_027115012.1:186454-199614 GCF_000696795.3 Halyomorpha halys
TATATTTTTTTAATTATTTATTTATTGGTATTTAAACTGCATAAAAATATATACAAGTAAATTTGATATAAGTTATAAAATGACATGATACAAACATGTGGAGAATCTACCTATTAATAGAACTTCTATAACATTTCTAGTGGAAAAGATCTTGGGGCCATCTTCTTTTCAAATGCATAGGATGATTATCTCCTATTATCAGTTGATGAAGGAACAGCCAGGTTAGAAAGTGGGGTTAGGAAGTTTATCATGGAAGGAACGGTATCTGGTTCTGGCCAAATTGGCAACATATGGAACATTGAGGTCCTGATGGATGACTTAATTTGTGACAAATCCTGGTGATTCGTGTCAAATCCTGATGATTTGTGATAAATGGCACCCCAAAGTTCAATTTCTTTTATCCAGAGGGGCATTATTATAATCATACAGATCAGTCTTTTGTAATGAGTTGGAAGTTTAGACCGTTTGTTTAGTAAGTGCTGTAATAGTCGGAATCGACGAGCAGTTTCCAGTCTTTTCAGTTTTGTATGAGTATTCTTTAGTTTTATAAATCATATTTAGCCACAATTAGTTTAATTTTATTTCATGTTATCTGTTCTCTTGCTTTGTTAGATTATTTTCGTTGCTTATATCATTTTTTATCCCTGCTAAGTGGGACGAAACGTTGGCTCACAATATAAAGTTTAATTACTATTTGAATTATTTTGACGGCACCCGAAACATCTTTATGTTATATATTACTCAAAGACAATCATAGATGATCTAAAAATTACTACTGTGGGAATAAATCTGAGTCCAAGAGGGAAATCTCAGAAAGGAGTAAATAAATAGTAAAATTCAAAATAGTCATGATTTTTTTATAAGTTGTTTTGATTCGATATGAGCAATTACCTCGTTATCGAATTAGCACCAATTACACGAGATTGACACACGGAATGAGTAAAATTTATAGTATACATGGCCTTTCCCAACTCAATGCCATTTTTTATCACTGATAACAGCTTACACGTGTAAGAGATAAACGAGCTGCCTCTGCTGGTGACTGATCCATAATAATCGCTTCTGATAACTACTAGCGAGATAAAGATTATAGTAATGTACTAGTTAGTCAAGTATTTATAGTAATCAAGTATTACGACAGCCTAATCATACGGCTTCAAATTTATGAGAGATTGCAATACATAACAGAGATAATAAGATCTCGCAAGACGGGAAGAAAAAAAGGCAGTTATTTCACCCCAATTTTTTATTTATGAATTAGAAAAATATATCTCAGGAACTATGTGACGAATATATGTCAATTAGCACTCAAATTAAAGCTAGTTTAATGGGCTATAAAGTAGTTTATGATGTTTATATTTGTAGGAGCAGTAGTTTTCATAACATTTGCTAAAATAAATTGATTTATAGTAGTAGTTCGGACAATAAGTTTGATGTTTGAAAAATTTTATTTTAGAAACCATTGAACGTACAGATATTTGCCTGCACTCAAATTAAAGCTCGCTAAATTTACTATAAACTAGTTCATAATGTTTATCTTTGTAGGAGTAGTAGTTTTTATGATATTTTACAAAATATACTCACAAAATGTTAATTTCTAGATTTTCTATTATTGTTGGTAGTAGTAAAGATATAGAGCTCCGAATGAAAAATTAATTATTTGAATGAAAAAGCCAGCATTTTTTATTTCCCCACCTATACTTAAGGATACAATTGTTTACTTAAATGTCAAATGTCTGAAAAAATGTATCTCTAGAACCATAAGGCGTACATATGTCTGCCAGCACTCAAATTAAAGCTAGTTTATTGTACTATACAGTTTATCTTTGTAGGAGCAGTAGTTTTCATGATATTTGCTAAAATAAATTGATTTATAGTTGTTCGGATAATAAGTTTGATGTTTAAAAAACTTTATTTCAGAAACCATAAGACATTTAGATGTTAGAAAAGGGGAATACAAAGTAACGGCTGTTCCCAAACGTTTATTTAAATTATTTTTTCATTTCAAACTCCATCTTCAAAACTACCTACAAAATTATAAAACCTAAGAGAATGCCATTTAAATTTGCTGAAACATAAGTCCCAATAGAGCTATTTACATCCAATAGTTCACGTGATATAGCTTTTTAAATTGCAACATTTCATAAATGTTTCATGCACTGAAAAATCAGTTGGAATGGTCCTTTGACCGCAACCCTGACCATCTTCATATACATCAATTTTTACTGTCAACTATATATACACATATACTTAATTCTAATTGGTCCAATAAACTGTTTGATTTTTGAAAAAATATATTTCCAGAACAATAAGACGCACATATCTCTGCTAACACTCACAATAAAAGAAATTTAACTT
Source organism: Halyomorpha halys (assembly GCF_000696795.3). Lineage (NCBI taxonomy): Eukaryota > Metazoa > Arthropoda > Insecta > Hemiptera > Pentatomidae > Halyomorpha > Halyomorpha halys. The sequence goes on from NW_027115012.1 coordinate 188,813, forward strand.
ACTATAAAGTAATAAAATAAAATAATATTACACGTATCTTCGTAGGGGTTGTAGTTTTTATGATATCCGTATATAAATATAAATTTGGCACATGAATATTGTTCCAAACAACTATAAATCAATTTATTTAAGCAAATGTAATGAAAGCTATTACTCCTACGAAGATAAACTTCATAATCTATTTTATAGCTCATTAAACTAGCTTTAATTTGAGTGCTAATAGACATCTGTACGTCACACAGTTCCTGAGATATAGAGAGGTGGAAAGAAGCTGGGGTCCGCCCGAGTGCATCTCGATTCATTAATTTTTATCCGCCATTGGTTGCACCATTGCTCAATCAACTTATTTATTAGTGCCAACATTTCGGCCAGAATTTCAAGCCTTCATCAGGGCTAAGGACAAAACACAAATAATCAAGAATAAGGAAGTATTGAATGGTTAGAATATAAGAAAAGAACTAACAATATAGATAGTAATGAAAGACATGCATATATTTAGTCTAAGTATTATAGGAAGATAAAGCCTGTATGAAGAGTAATATTAAAATTATGTTATAGGAAAAAAAATAATAAAATCCGCATTGAAAACTAGTTAGTAAATGTATGTACAAAAGGAAAATTATTTAAAATAAAATTGATAAATGAAGTGGGAAATAAAAGATATGTTTAGGTAATTAAATATGTAGATAGAATATCACGATTAAAGAAATTAGTTATATAATCCAAAAGTAATGATAAAATATGAATATTATAATTTTAATAATAATTATTTAAAATTAAAACTCCATTAATCGTATCCCAAACTCTCCAATCCCATATCACAGCCCTCGAAGAATGGTGTAATTGGAGGATTAAGATAAATTCCAACAAATCCCATCAAATCACCTTTACCCTTCGTCGTAAATCTACCGACTGCCCTACAGTTTCATTTAATGATGTTACTCTTACCCCTATCGAACAGATCCGCTACTTTGGACTGGATATGGACAAACGATTAACCTGGAATCCTCACACAAGACTGAAAAGACAGGGAACTGCAAGTCGATTTCGACTATTACAGCACTTACTAGACAAACGTTCTAAACTTCCAACACATTACAAAAGACTGATCTACATGACTGTAATAAGGCTAATCTGGACGAATGGAGTTGAGTTTTGGGGCTCCACTAAACCTTCGAATTCCTCTCGAATTCAATCCTTATAATCCTCCAAGGCGCCTGAAAAGAAGATGGCCACGAGACCATCTAATGTAAAATGTCATTAGAGTGCTATCAATGGGTAGTTTCTCTACACGCCTGTAACCCTCCAATTTAAATTAGATCAGATTATTAGTAATTAGATTAGATAAGCAAATAGCAATAAACAAATATAAAAAAAAAGAAAAATTAAAACTATGGGAAAAAAAGGAAAGAAAATATATACAACTAATAAAGTATGTACGTAAAATACAGAATAAAGAAAGAAGGAATAAAAAAATATAATGTTATACAAGACAAAAGTAGTAATTAATAAATTTGGCAATAACATGTGGTAAAAATAAATAACTATCTTTATACATTATTTTCTATTAATACTTAGACTATCCATGGTTTTCAATATTATTTTGTTTGTGGTTTTCTCATTCTGTCATTTCTCTTATCCATTGGGGTTGTCATCTTGTTATTTGTTTTTAGCCCTGATGAAGACTTTAAATTCTGGCCAAAACGTTGGCATTAATAAATATTTTTTTCCTTATTTATGTTCTCCACAATCATATTCTCCTCTTTTAAATATATACATTTATTTTTTCTCTTATAAATATATACAGAAGAAAGAGGGTCAGAGTGTGGTCAAAAGAAATTTTCTTCTGATTCTCAAAGGAAATATTTCTCCATTTAGCACATTTTTCCGATTAACACATTTTAACGTGTTTAACAAAAGATTAAGAATATCCTACTGCCATTCTACAGTTTAGTAAGTGCCTTTCTTTCTTGGAATGTCATTTTTAGGTTCTTCGAAATTCATAACTTTTATCGTAAGGGTTGGACGAAACCTATCTAAGACCTAACCTCTTCTTTAGATGATGCAACACGTGGCCATTATTCTCAATTACCCGGCCTGATGCTTCTTTGGAAACATTGTTGCACCGCTAATCACCCGGACGAGTTGCAACGCTTGGTCGTCACGCTGCAGTGCGATTAGCACAGCTATTGAATTCCTTTAGGCGTCCTTTTGTTATAGGATGCACTCTATATTATGCAGCTATCATCTTTGATGAATCGGGTTTGGAATTTTCATAAGATCTTTACAAGGTCACTCAGCAACAACAGTAAACGAATAAAGTCTAAAGCCCCTTTGACCCGTTACACTCGACACCATTTCTGACGTTACCTAGCAACAGAGTTGGGAAGCTATATTTGAAACTTTTTTTTTTTTCTTTATCTCTTTTACTGAAAAAGCATTTTTACAACCAGTGAATGAGATGTACTGAGAGAAAAAAAAAAAATAAAAAACAAATGTCATGAAGGATGACGCCTCTCCATTAAATTTTTTTTTATTTTATTTTTTTATTGATATTTACAACTGTATAAAAAAATACAACCAGTAAATTTGATCATAATTACATAATGATATGATACAGGATGTAGAGAAACTACCCAGTAGTAGAACTCTAAAAACAGTTTACAATATAAGGTCACGAGGCCATCTTCTTTTCAGGCGCCTCGGAGGATTGCCAGGAATGGAAGAGGAAGCAAAGTTAGAAACTAGTGGGTTTGGGTGGTTAGGGAGTTTATTATGGAAGGAATAATATCGGGTTCGGGCTAGATCGGTTACATAAGGTCATTTAGGTCTTTATGGATGGTTTTATTAGTAACAAAATACGGAGCATTGAGGATTTTACGAAGGATTTTGGATTGTAAAGATTGGATGCGAGAGGAATTCGAAGGTTTAGTGGAACTCAAAACTCAACTCCGTATGTCCAGATGGGCGTTATTATTGTCATGTAGATCAGTCTTTTGTAATGAGTTGGAAGTTTAGACCGTTTTTCTAGTAAGTGCTGTAATAGTCGGAATCTGCGTGCAGTTTCCTGTCTTTTCGTGTCAGTCGTGTGTGAGGATTCCAGGTTAGTCGTTTGTCAAGATGTCCATTAAAATCGAAATTTAAAAATCAATTGAAGAGGTATTTCCAGCTCCTTCGTAAACGTCGTCTCGTATCTGGTAAGTCTCGTGTTGATAGTCCTTGAATTAGAGGGTTAGTGTGTATTGGAAGTGGGTCCTGAAACCGTTTATATTGTGATTTAATGGTTGTACGTAGGGAGTTCATGGGGGTTACGGTAGCAGCGAGGTAACGCGCCTGTCTTCCAACCCATAGATTGCGAGTTCGAGTGCCTGGCCCTATCCGGGATTTTTTCAAGCTCATTACTACACAATACTCACTCACAACCTCCTCCCGGGCATTTAAACCCGTGATGTATTTCCTAAATAAATCGTACGAGGCCTTAGACCTCCACGGTCTATCGCGCCAGTTAACAAACAAACAAAAAACGTAGGGAGTTTGGAATTTTTTGTGTAAGTTCTTACTGTAGTAAGAGGGAGCGCTACTGACCAGTCTTAGTAATTTTGATTGAAACTGTTGCAGTTTCAGTAAGTTAATTTTTTTGGCATATCTATGAATTTGTGCACCGTAAGTCCAAATCGGTCTAAGAAGGTAAGTATAAATCTTTAGTTTTTCTGAAAGTGGTAATTTTGATCATTTTTTTAAAAGATGAAATAATAATTTAAGTCGTAAATATATTTGAAACTAATGGCTAATGTTACTATGGATACGATATTTATTAATCAATGGTCCATTCATGAATAAGGGTCGTAACCATGGCAACTTAAGCTACTAGTTACAAACAATACTTTAACTAGTTTTTGCCCAACTCTTTCCGACACCACTTTTTCAGGAAAACGTATACCCTGGAATCATGATATTATATAGTACAACTTTAGAACTTCACTGGTATTTGATAAGACAGGATAAAGGAATGGTTCGGAAATTATTAATTGTCGATAACGAAATAACTACAATATTTTATAGCATCATCAACTACATGGGAATTACCTCTACATTATTCATTGTTTTATTTATTTATTTTAGTAGGTATATCTGTCGATTTGTGTGTTTTAACTTATTCATTCATTAAATTATTTTATTATTATTATTATTTTTAATACTAAATAATTCAAAAACACTATCCAAATTATAGTCTCAAAACATTTATTTCATTCACACGTCCAACGTTTCGGCCAATTCGGCCATCTTCAGGGACAATCTATTACAAAAAGTTTCCATTATTTGTATGATCCTACAATCAATTCAATTATTTAACATTATTATTTATAATTTACCTTACCTTTATTTACTATGAGACATATCATTTAACCATTTAAAAAAAAAAAAACTCCATACAGGCTATTCTGCCCAGGTCAAAACATTTACATCTATGAACAACATTAAAACCATTAGGTAAACTTATATAAATTGCCAGTCTCAAGAAAGAAATTTAAAGATTATAAATTATTTTTAATTTTTTTACTACTTATTTATTCAATCAAGTATTTCTGTTAACCAACCTTTTATTATATTTTCCTTTAAATATATGCCTTAGTTTAGTTTTGGTAAATTGTATTTAATTGTTTGTTTAATTGTAAACCGATCTACGGCTGTGACTAGTATTTTTCTGGTTTGATCTCACATCTATGTCTAATAATGAATTTGTTTAGAGGGTCACTGGGGAGGTTCAAAGAGGGGGAATTCGGGAGACTGAATCTGTCATTCAAATGAAATGAAAATTGTGAAATGGAAAGGATAAGAAGTGGAAAGAAAAAAGGACTAAATTGAATTATTTGTATTTAGTGTATAGAAAAAAAAATGTCTTTCTTGCATATTAAAATTTATTATATCTTGTAAAAATATGTAATTTATATATGTCCGATCACGGATTGATTAGTATGTAGTGTGCCAGCATGAATGAATAAGGTATTTCTCTCTCCCTCCAGAGATCTTATTCCACGCTTCAATACGATGTGAGTTCTTGTTAATTTCTTTTCTCAGTTTTCGGATTTCTTTATTATTTGATCAAGTTTTTCTATATCATTGCACTATACTTGTGTGCCTTTGTTCCACTAATCCTTTATATTGCTCAACGGATTAGAGAAATATATAGTCCGCCGTGAACTACACTTCGCACGTTCTCTTTCCACGTAAAACCGGTTGATATATTTATCATGCATCTTTTTATATATATATATATTTATTTATTGCTATTTACAACTGTACATTATAATAAATTTAGTAAATTTTATCTCAATTGAATTGCAGTGTAGAGAAACTACCCATTGGTAGCATTCTAATGACTTTGTACATTAGCAGGTCTCGTGGCCACCTCCTTTTTAGGCGCCTCGGAGGATTGTCAATGGAAGAGGAAGCAAGTTTAGAAACTAGGGGATTTGAATGGTTAGGGAGTTTATAATGGAATGAGTGATATCTGGTTCGGGTTAGATCGGTTACATAGGGAACATTAATGTCTTTATGTATGATTTTATTTGTGACGAAGTAAGGAGCATTGAGGATTTAACGAAGGTTTTTGGATTGTAAGGATTGAATACGAGAGGAATTCGAAGGCTTAGTGGAGCCCCAAAGCTCAATTCCGTATGTCCAGATTCCAGGTTAATCGTTTGTCCAAGCTAGCGGATCTGTTCGACAGGGGTAAGAGTAACATTATTAAATGAAACTGTAGGGCAGTCAGTAGGTTTACGATGAAGGGTAAAGGTGATTTGATGGGATTTGTTGGAATTTATCTTAATCCTCCAATTACGACACCATTTTATCGGCATACGTGGTGAGGATAGTGTTAGGATTGGTTGGAATGTCAGCTGTATAGACGGTGTACAAAAAAAAATTAAATTTAAATAATAATAATATAAATACACTTTTGCTATTTGAAATATTTACATTTTGCAGGGGAATTCCAAGTTATGCTTTGTCCGAACAACTTGAAATCAACATTTTTGAATCAATAAATAATTACATAGTTAGTTTTTTTTTCGTTCAATTCTGCTTTCTAGGGTACGTTTTAGAGCTGAGACTTCGGCGACCTTATATCAAAGCTGGGTTTATCAAGCATTGTACGCCATTAGCTTATGATTAGTAGAGAATTTTTAGGGATTTCAGTATTCCTGACAGAGAGAAAAAGGCTCGTGCTTGTTATATGCTGGTCTATCTCTGCCCGTTGATCATTTATTGATGTCATTGTGGAACCGAGGTATTTGAAATTGTCTTCTTTCCAAGCCAACGTTTCGTCCAGAATTTCTAGCTTTCATCAGGGCTAATAACAAAGAACAAGATAACAACCAATGAATACAAAAAATAAAAATGTAAAAAATATTTAACCATTTCATTAGTTGGAAATTCATTAGTCCTTCTCTCAGTATTAAAAATAATATTGAGAGAAGGAAAATATATGGTAACTAATGAAATTGTTACATATTTTTTACATTTTTATTGTAAAAATTCTTAGCCCTGATGAAGGCTAGAAATTCTGGCCGAAACGTTGGCACTATTAAATCAGTTATTTCAACTTATTTGTGTTATATTCTGACCGCATCTCCCAGCCATCTGCTCCTCATATATACTCAATTCAGTTTTGCTCTGGTCTCCTCGCAATGGTAAAACACGGCTTTTTTTTTCACCTGAACACTTCTAACGCGACATAATCTTTTTCAGATCTTAGATCTACTATAATTTACAATTTTTTTAATATTTATTTATTGCTATTTACAACTGTATATTATAATACATTTAGTAAATCTGATCTAAGTTAGATTGGAGTTTTACAGGCATGTAGAGAAACTACCCATTGGTAGCACTCTAATGACATTTTACATTAGCTGGTCTCGTGGCCATCTTCTTTTCAGTCGCCTCGGAGGATTGTCAGGAATGGAAGATGATGCAAGATTTGAAACTAAGGGGTTTATTTGAAAGGTGGGATTTTTTTGGCTTGCACACACACATATATATAAATATATTTACAATATTTGTGTAGTGTCTATTTTTTACGTAAAGTGCATTTGTCGGATAAACCTATTGAATGAGCGATATCAAAAGGACATTGATTGTACTTTCGTTGAACAGTTATTCAAACAGCCTGATCTGTTCAAACTGTAAGATAAGAGAGAAGAGTATAAATACCAATTATGTGATACCTTATATCATATCATTGTTCAGTGCCGTGTCGATTGAACGCGTTAGTGGGCAAAACTGATCATATGTTTAGTGCGAATGGTGCCTTCGTTTCCTATTCCAGAAAAAAATTTTGGTATGATAATCATTAATTTTATATTTATTATTTATACATGTTTATTTTATTATTGTTTAACTTCTTAAGTATTGTAATCGATAAATCGATATATAAAAAAAATCGATATTAAGTAAATTCCTCAGTGTTTTATATATTTTTATTTGCTTAAACTTACCGATTTATGGAATATAAATTAAGGGAAATCATTACAATCGTGCACAATTATGAATTCGCTCTCGTTTATATTTCATATATAAAATTTCTTTTTTTAATTCGTAATTAATTGGTTGAATTATTAAGGAATTTACCTATACAACTTAGGAGCTCCGTAAAAAGTCTTCATTAACTCATCGTTCAAAAGTATTGATAGAAAAATTTATGTTAATATTCGAAACGAAAATAATCGAAAATTTAATTAAATATTCATGATGTTACTTGGATCATGCCTTGTTTTTTTTTTTTTTAATAATATGAAAATTGTGTTTTTTTATTTTTTTTGGATATAATTGTATAACTTAACCGATTAATAAAAAATCATTATATTATTTTATTACTTCAACTTACTTCTTATATATGGAGAACATAATAAGGAAAAGTATTTCGACCATGAAAATTTTTCATTTCGAGTTTTTGGCCAAAAAACATGATTTGAGTTCCCCCGAGTCCAAATTACCGAATTTCGCAAATTGACTGTTTTTATGTGTCTGAACAGTTAGCCAAAAGTCATACTAGACTGAAATATTATTTAAGTGACACCAACAACATCGATAAAATCGACCGACCGTAAGGTGCCTCTTTAAAGAATCGATTTTTCACTTCGATTTTCTCGAAAAGAATAGTAACGATTTTAATTAAACTCGGTATGCTTATGAAAAAATTAATTTTGTTTAATATAAGATCAGGTTGCGTCCTCGTTGAAATAGTAGGACAGTGTTTGATAACGAATTTTAAATAAATCTTCCACTCAAGAACCTTTGATTTTGTTTATTTCAGAAAAAAAAACAGTTCTCATTATTTGCAATAATATACAATGACTAAATAAAAAATATTAAAGAATTTTATGCATAGTTAAAAGATAAAACGGAAAAATAGAGACATCCGATTCGAACGAGAATTACCTAGACCGTAGATATATGAGCCGTTTATTTTGAAAGTGGCCTAAGTCCATTTGTCAATTATTTCTGGTTGCCCATGTTTACATGTACACCTTCAAGTTATCTATCAATAAAGCATTAGAGGTTACTTATATTCCGAATAAATAAAATAATTCTGGACATATATGATTTCAGAGTTAGTGCAATTATTCAGCAGTTTATTTTGAAAGTTGCCTAAGTCAATTTGTACTTAAATTAAGATATGTTTAATGTGGCTAAACATCGTCCAAAACGTGGAAATCATCACAAATTTAATGTCGAGGCATTCGTTTTTACCAATGATAGAGATTTTGGCATAGTAGAAATGGCATTAAAAAAAAATAAATAAAATAATTTACTATTTGCTCCCCCCTTCCCCACGCGATTATTACAATATTATCAAAAATGTCGGAAAGGTATTAACTTTATTGTACATGAAATAAGGCAAGAAAATTTTATATCAACAAGATTATTAGGCGACCTAATTTTTAAAAGGATAAAGAATTCTAACGGAGAATCAATTAACAGGTTAATAATATGCTGGATGCGTTTTGTTAGAAATGAACCGTATAAGACTTCAATAACTGAGAATGAAAATTTTTTTTTTTATTTATTTATTTAATGTAATCTACATCTGTGCAAAATAATAAATACAATAAATAAATATGTGGAATGTTTCATTTACACTTGAAAATCTTGGGAAGGAATCACCCATTGGTGGTACTTCAAGCATTAATTTAAATTAGAAAGTCCCGTGGCCATATTCTTTTCTGACGATGAGAATTATCAGGGATTGTTAAGGATGAGAGATTAAGAACTAATGGGTTAGGATGGGTAAGTATTTGAAAAGGCGGATATCCGTTTTTGGCCAAATGTGTAACAAATGGGATGTTAGGGTCTTGAAAATTTTAAAGTCTGGTATTGATTACCAGGAAGAAAGTTCGAAAATATTATATTGACACCACTATATAAAAATATCAGACAAATCACAACAGCAAAATTCAAGGAAATAATTGGTCTATTACGATATATACCACCGGAACATCATGATCTTTTTAAATCCCTTTCACAAACACAAAATGTAGAAAAGTAATAAATTATTTTGTAATTTATGTTCGTAATTTTGTACGTTATGTAGTTAAAAAACGTTTTGAATTGTGTTGAACTGTTGTAAAGATATGTAAAATAAAATGGGTATTATTTTTTTTTAATTTGAATCATCTTAAATTATTTTGAATGGACTTGGGCTCCTTAAAATTTAATAATGAGCCTGATTGTTAATTTTGAAAGTGGCGTAACTCCATTCTTGGAAAGAAAATGCATATTATAAACTTAATATTTTGATAGGAACTATAAATGTAACACCTTAAGCATTATGGTTCATTAGTATCCTGTACGCATATTTTTAATTGCATCGAAACACAAGCCCTTAAATATCTCGATTAAAGTATAAAGGGTCTTAGGCCACTTTCAAAATAAACAGCGCATATGTAATTTTGTGTTGGACGTATTCTGTAGATAGTACCGTACACTGGGGTTAATTTTATACTGCTTAATTATCAGGGGGACGTCCTAGCGGAATCACATCACAGTCTATGTATATTTATGTAAAAATATACAAACTATTAAAATGCCTAAAAAAAAGTTTTTTAATATACAAAGAGATAATTAAGTATAAAGAAAAAATACAATATCTTCAAAACTAATTGTTAATATATAGTTTAAAAATATAGATTAAAAAATTACTTCAGAACTAATTGCAAATACCTCATTGAAAAAGAAAATTAATTGAACTGTTGTAGCTTAAATATTATTTTTTTTTTAATTTATAAATTTCTATTTTAAAATATACATTATAATACATTTAGTAAATTTGATCTCAATTAAATTGGAGTGGTACAGGCGTGTAGAGGTATTGGTAGCACTCTAATGACGTGTTACATTATCAGGTCTCGTGGCCATCTTCTTTTCAGGCGCCTCAGAGGATTGTCAGGAATGGAAGAGGAAGAAAGGTTAGAAACTAGTGGGTTTGGGTGGTTAGGGAGTTTGTAATGGAAGGAGTGATGTCTGGTTCGGGCTAGATCGGTTACATATGGAACATTAAGGTTAAATAATATTTAAATTAATAAATTTCTGGACATACGGAGTTGAGCTTTGGGGCTCCACTAAACCATCAAATTCTTCCAGAATCCAATCCTTACAGTCCAAAATCCTTCATAAAATCCTTAATGCTCCTTACTTTGTCACAAGTCATCCATCAGGACCTTAATATTCCATATGTTGCTGATTTGGCCAGAACCAGATACCGTTCCTTCCATAATAAACTTCTCAACCACCCAAATCCA
>NW_027115012.1:199987-205824 GCF_000696795.3 Halyomorpha halys
TTTACATTAGCTGGTCTCGTGGCCATCTTCTTTTCAGATGCCTCGGAGGATTTTCAGGGATTGTTAAAGATGAAAGATTAAGAATTAATGGGCTAGGATGTTTAAGGAGCTTGGAATGTAAAGGCGCATATCTGTTTTGGGTCAAATGGGCAACGAATGGGATTTTAAGGTCTTTGTGAATGAGTTTAGTTAAATTAAAATATAAATAGTTTACGATAATAATTTCTTTGGAATAAGTTCAATTTAAAATCAAATAAAATAAACCTTTTTTGTCAGTCCACTGTCAATGCAATGGCAATATAATAACCAAGTCAAAGCAATATAATAACCTCTTAAATTAATTTTTTTGATATTATCCTTTATCTGGGAAATCTATTCGGTTGGTAATTGCCCATGTTTCAAAATTAAAGATGTGTCGTTTGAGAATGTAATCTACGGGACGAACTGTTGTTGAAACATAATTATACCAAGACTGGACTTTTCGTATGCTTAAGCAAAAATAGTTGATGAAACACAAGTCCGAAAATATATTGAAGCTAAACTTGTTTACCGACGTTGTACAACTAAAAAAAAAAAACTATACTCGAGTAAATTGATTTTTCAATTTAGTTTTCCAATTTTAGTCACTTTTTAGATAACCCTCGATTTAATTATCTTATGTATCATCTCTCCGCCTTAAGTAAATATTTCAAAAGTGATATAGGACCGTCGCTAAAAAGGGGTTTTAGTGGGGCGGGTCCGGATGAATTGCTTTTAATATTTTCTGTTCTCTTGTGAGATTGTGACAATGAACGCAAATGTGGATAAATGTTACTGATTATAAATAAAGAGAAATCAGAAGTGACGTCTCCCCTTGGATATCATCTACTAGAAATGTGCGCAGAGAAGTGATTTTGACGCGCCTTCGAATCGGTCATAAGCACCTAACCCACGGTTATCTTATGGCCCGCGATTCTCCACCTCTATGCCAGACTTGCGGAACGTACCTTACCGTTAAACACATTTTAACTAAATGTCGAGCATACTACTCCTTCAAATCCTTGTATGAATCACCAGCAGACCTCCATTCCATTTTGCAGGATAACAATAGACTGTGGGAAAACTTTTTGAATTTCTACATCACTCAAAACTTTACCATAAAATTTAATGCTGAAACGAATGCCGCAAGAATTTTTTTTCTCCTAAATAACGCATTCTAGAAATGTCCAATGGGGTGATTCTTGTAGAAAATTTAATTCTGCATCTAATGCAAAAAGAATAAAGACGATCGGATGAACAGGAAGCGACTTATGATCGAAAACGTCCAAATTATTTTTCCTCCTAAGTTCCCATTTTTCTATAGCTATTATACATTTCACTTTAAGGCAACAAAAACTAATAAAAATTTCGGAATTTTTTTTATTATTCCATTCTATATGTAAAATTAAATGTTACCCGTTGATCACTAAAAACTTTTTTCATATTATAAAGAGATTAATAGTTATAAATTTATTCCTGTATGTAAAACTCAAAAAACAAAATACATTTTGTTATTTTAGGCAGAAAATATAAATAAATACTAATATATTCTTTATTTCGTAATTTTTCACGTGGCTTTTGGTGTGTAGTGTGAATTTGCAATCCATTAAGACGACATTCACATATGATTATTATGTATTCGTGAGTGCAGAAACTTTCCAATGAAGGCACTCTTGACGTAGTACATCCACCTAGTGTAGCAGATTTCATCCAGAGGTGTTTCAGTCTTCTTGTCGTATTTAGTAGTAGTGTGTCAGTCTGTAATGTTTGTACTTGAGCTTAGGATGTCCAGCGAGGTTAAAAATGTATAGGAGTCGCAAAATTAGAAAAGTAGATTTGAGAAAACAAGGGAGGAATTTTTTTTTTTTTAAATAATTTATTTATTGCTATTTATAACTGAATGAAATATATACAGCAAGTAAATTTACTGTAAGTGACATCGTGACATGATACAAAAATGTGGAGAATCTACTCATTGATAGAACTTCTATAACATTTCTAGAGGAGAAGATCTCTAGGCCATCTTCTTTTCAGACGCCTAGGAGCATTATTAGGTAATGAGGGAGAAGCCAGGTTAGAAACAAGTGGATTTGGGTGGTTAAGAAGTTTATCATGGAAGGAATGGTATCTGGTTCTGGCCAAATCGGCAACATATGGAACATTGAGGTCCTGATGGATGACTTGATTCGTGACAAAGTAAGGAACATTAAGGATTTTGGACTGTAAGGATTGACAAGTTTGTCTAGTAAATGTTGTAATAGTCGAAATTGACGAGCAGTTTCCTGTCTTTTCAGTTTTGTGTGAGGATTCTAGGTTAATCGTTTGTCCAAATGTAGTCCAAGATAGCGGATCTGTTCGATAGGGGTAAGAGTAACATTATTAAATGAAAGGTGATTTGATGGGATTTGTTGGAAAATCTTAATCCTCTAATTACGACACCATTCTTCGAGGGCTGTGATATGGGATTGAAGAGTTTGGGATACAATTTATGGGTTATATAGAATTTTTAACAGCGAGCACACATGTGTCATCGGGATACGTGTTAGGATAGTGTTAGGATTGGTTGGAATGTCAGCTGTATAGACGGTGTACAAAGAAAATTAAATTTAAATAATAATAAAATAAATACACATTCGCTATAAGTAGCAAGGACTTTGGACTGTAAGGATTGGATTTAGGAGGATTTTGATGGTTTAGTGGAGCTCAATTCATATGTCCAGTTAGGCCTTATAATAGCCATGTAGATCAGTCTTTTGTAATGGATAGGCAATTTTGACCGTATGTCTAGTAAATGTTGTAATAGTCGGAATCGACGAGCAGTTTCCTGTTTTTTCATTCTTGTATGAGGATTCCATGTCAGCCGTTTGTTGAGATGTAGTCCTAAGTAACGGATCACTTCGACAGGAATAAGTGGGGTATTATTAAAGGATACTGTTGGACATTGAGCCCCAAAGATAAACTCCGTATGTCCAGATAGGCCTTATAATAGTCATGTAGATCAGTCATTTGTAATTGATTAAAAACTTAATTAAAATACAAACCTAACTTCATTGGACTGCTAGTCACACAGCATACTTATTTTAGTCTAATCAGACGATATTTTTAATCTTACGATGAATAAGCCTACACAAGTATACAATAATAATTATAAACATTAGTAGTATATAACACTAGAACATGACTTTTTCTTCCCTTATTTTTCTCCTTTTTCTTGATTTTTTTACTCCTTTTTCATCCTTTCCCCTCTCTCTCTTTTTTTTCTTTTCCTTCTCTCCTTTTTAGCTTTTATATTTTGGTTTCAACCCGATGTGCCTTTAACAGAATAATGGATAAAATAGTGATAGAGATATGAGAACACAATTAAAATATGGAAAAGAAAGAATTAAATAAAGGCCGAGAAGGTCGAGAAATAATAATAGTAAATGAGTAAAGAACAAATTAAGTTGATAGCACTCAACTTTTCAAAGCCACCATATCAACTAGAACTGCACTGATGAAGCTCTACAAACTGGGACGAAACGTCACAAAATAAATAGTTTTTAACTATTTTTTTTCTCTTTTCATCATAACCCTGACCATCTTCTACATTATTATACTTAAACTTTTTTCATTTATAAATTAACATTCATATAGTTTTAACAAACGGTCGATCATCCAATAAAATATATTAAAAAAATTAAATAAATTAAAATAGTTATGTACATTCATATTGTCAGATTTTTTGACGACATTTTTCCTAAACATTTCTGTAATCCGAACACTCCTATGCAGAAATTAGTGGGATTACCTATATTACATTGTATATGGTCGAGTCAAAAATGTAATAATATTATATAAAAATGAAAGTGTGTTATTTTTCGGTACTTGACCTCTTTAAGGGACCAAGGAATTACAAGAGATATCGGGAGACGTTGATCAATTCCAGGATGATATAAGGCTCAGCCAGAAAATAGAAATCTATTTTGGGTGAACAATTATCAATAGAGCTATAATTAGAAGGAAGAAAAAACAGGCTAGTACAAACTATCCTGAGGACTATTGGGAACGATAAGATTAGATAGGAATGTTATGTTAATGAGTTAGTTAGTGACTACCATCGTGTTCCACACTCTATCATCGATTACCAGATAATTAGGGAAATTACCTGTACTAACAATTATAGCATAAAAGGTGTATTTTTGCTATTATATTTATTATTTATTGATATTTACAAATACATCTAATTAATTTGATGTCAGATTATAATGGTATGATACAGTGTTTGCAGAGAAACTATCCATATTCTGATATAACTGAAAAGGCAGTTATCTCACCCCAATTTTTTATTACTTTAATGAAAACTATGTATAATTACTAATTAAATTTGATGAGTCTGCCAAGTATAGGTAGGAGGAATAAAAAATGACGGCTGTTTCAAAAACCTATTAAAAAAATATTGTTTTTTTACTCTATATCTAAAAAACTACTAACAACACTAGAAAATCTAAGAGCCTCGTGTGACCTATTCTCAGCCTGGTCAGTACAACTTCCTCTCTACGGCATTTGTGACTGGGGGTACACCAAGGTTCAGCATCTTTTTTAAAAAATTTAAGTTTACTTCTTGAGCTTTCATTCCACAAAGATTGCTATTTATCTTTGTTTTTTTTTTCAAGGAGTCAGCTCATTTTTGATGGAGTTAAAATTACTCTTCTCTTGCATCGGGCAGTTCACAGTTTCCCCGCGATTCATACATGATTTAGAACCCATATAAATGTAACAGGCATACTCATATTGTGTAGAGTGTTTACGTAAATGTTTAATGTACTACATATTAGTTAAAAATGTTTATCTTCGTTGAAGTAGGAATTTTCATATTTGTTAAAATAAATTGATTTCTTGTTGTTCAAACAATATTTCATATGTAAAATTAATATTCATGTTTAAATATCATAAGAAATACTCCATAACAAAGGTAATACTGGTTTATAGTCCATTAAACTAGCGTTTATTTGAGTTCTAACAGATATCTATGTGAATTGGGGTTTCTGAGATATAGTTTATCAAAAAAAATTGCTTCCAAACTGCTTGAAATCAATATTTTGTGAATTTATTTTTGAAAAGTCATGGAAACTACTACTCCTAGGAGGTTAAACATCATAAATTACTTTATAGCATATTGAACTAGCATTAATTTCAGTGTGAAAAGCCACATATCTGTCTTGTGGTTCCTGAGATGAAGCTTTTCAAAAATCAAAAAATGTTATCTGAACAACTATAAAGCAATATTTTGGGATTTATTTTGGAAAATGTCATAAATACTAGAACTCCTACGAGGATAAACATCATAAATGACTTTATATTCCATTAAACTAGCATTAATTTGAGTGTTAATAAGCATCTATGTGTCTTGTGGTTCCTGAGATATAGTTAACCAAAAAATGTTATCCGAACAACTAGAAATCAATATTTTGTGAATTTATTTTTGAAAATGTCTTGAAAATTATAGTCAGCTGTACGCCTCACAATTTCTAAAGTATTGTATTGAATGTAAACAACTCTATTAGG
This sequence comes from Halyomorpha halys, assembly GCF_000696795.3. Lineage (NCBI taxonomy): Eukaryota > Metazoa > Arthropoda > Insecta > Hemiptera > Pentatomidae > Halyomorpha > Halyomorpha halys. Next base: position 205,550 of record NW_027115012.1, read on the forward strand.
GCTCATATTTTAGTAATGATACCAAAAGTGGAGGATTAAAATAAATTCCAATAAATCCCACCAAATCACATTTACCCTTCGTCGTAAACCTTCGTCTTGCCCCACAGTATTTTTAAATAATACCCCACTCATTCCTGTTGAACAGATCCGTTACTTAGGACTAAATCTTGACAAAAGACTGACATGGAATCCTCATACAAGACTGAAAAGACAGGAAAATGCTCGTCGATGCTATTACAACATTTACTAGACAAACGGTCCAAACTTCCAATCCA
>NW_027115012.1:205959-209557 GCF_000696795.3 Halyomorpha halys
CCTATGTTGCCTGTTTGGCGAGAACCAGATACCAATCCTTCCATAATAAACTTCCCAACCACCCAAACCAACTCGTTTCTAACCTGGCTTCTCCTTCACTACCTAATAATCCTCCTAAACGTCTGAAAAGAAGATGGCCTCGAGATCTTCTCCTTTAGACATTTTTTTGGAGTTCTATCAATGAGTTGATTCTCCACATGTTTTTATCATGTCGTAATATCACTTACAGCAAATTTACTTGATGTGTATATATGTATAATATCAATAATTATCAATAAATAAATTATTAAAATAATAAAAATATTTTAGTAAATTTACTCTGCTTTTACATATAAGACCTCGAGGTCATCTTCATTTCAGACGCCTCGGAGGATTGTCCGGAATAAAAGAGGAAGCAAGATTAGTAACTAATGGGTTTGAGTGGTTAGGGAGTTTATAATGGAAGGACTGGTATCTGGTTCGGGCTAGAACGGTTACAAATGGAACATTAAGGTCTTTCTGGATGATTTTATTTGTGACAAAGTAGGGAGCAGCTCTAAACAGCTCTATTAGGAATCATATTTTAGTAAATTTAAATGTTGTTCTATTAGTTTTGAAGATATAGTGCTCCAAATGAAAAATTATTATTTTTTAGGTACCTTGAGATTCCTGAGATATAGATTTTGCAAAATCAATTCAGTAACTACTGATTTTCAGTATGTATTTTATGAAATACAGCTTTTTAATAAAGTATATCTCGGGGAAATCCTTACAATCCAACATCCTTCGTAAAATCCTCAATGCTCCTTATTTTGTTACTAATAAAAACATCCATAATCCTTATGTTCCTGATCTAACCCCAACCCGATATCATTCCTTCCATAATAAACTCCCTAACCACCCAAATCCATTAGTTTCTAACCTTGCTTCCTCTTCCAATCCTCCGAGGCACCTGAAAAGAAGATGGCCTCGTGACCTTATATTGTAAAATGTTTTTAGAGTTCTACTACTGTTTTTTCTCTACATGCTGTATCATATCATTATCCTTATGTCATTATGATCAAATTTACTTGTTGTATTTTTTATACAGTTGTAAATATCAATAAATAAATAAATAATATCTCGGAAACTATTTTTAGTTTAGCAGCTCTTATGGCTCATATTTTAGTAAATTTACTCTTCTTTTAAATGATATTCTATTGGATTTTTTAGTGTTTTAGTTAGTTTTAATGATATGGAAATTTTTTTTTAAAATGATTAGCAACAGGCGCCATTTTGTATTCCCCTACCTATACTTGGCAGACTTATCAATTTTGACTAGTAATACATATTTTTTCAATTAAATAATCAAAAACTACCTAGAAATAACTGATTTTTTATCTCATCTTTGACTTTTGGACTAACAGAGCCTTTTAGACCTTTTTTCCCTCTCACTTGCTATAAATTAAGTTAAGGAAGTTATTTCTAACCCATAGAAGTCCGTTGACCACTAAGCCGGAAACCATGTGTGACCCATACCACTCCCAGGGGGGGTTAACCGCCGGAACTTTAATATTTGAAAAAAGTATCTTAAATTTCTTATAAGTCAATTTCATGGTGCGTTTCACCAGATATGTCAGCAACAAGGAAGAAATTTATCTTAATAACAATACCAAATTCAAGCATGTGCAGGATTGTGGAGAGGTTATTAGGATTGGCTGGTACACGCTGTGTTACGGTTGCCATGGTGAAATAAAAACACTGGCTAGATCTGTGTAGACAAGAGGTGTTACGGTTGTCATGGTGAAATAAAAACACTGGCTAGATCTGTGTAGACAAGAGGTGTTACGGTTGCCATGGTGAAATAAAAACACTGGCTAGATCTGTGTAGACAAGAGGTGTTACGGTTGTCATGGTGAAAACAAAACACGAGCGATATGTTTAGACGAGTGGGTTTTGTTTTTTGGTGAAGGTGACAGTTTGATTTTGGAACACGTTACGATTGTTCAATATGAAGTGTTAATAGTTTAAAGGCCCTCTGTCTTTACTGTTTGAACCGAAATATCACAATATGAGAAATGTCATCTTATACGTTTTGTTTTTCAAAATTATGTCTTCTACTTCAATGGACGGTCATTAACCCTGGAAGTGGAGATATAGTGCAGTGACGTTTCTTCAGCATGTCCTGAATAAGAGAATAATAATGTAAATGTAGTTATTAAGGTTAAGCATTTAAGTTAAGGTTAAGTCAACCAAAAAGTTTTAATTGTTTTATTAATTGATAAGAATTCATTTTTTTCCTTTTTCATTCTCTGTATATTTATTTCTTATTATTATTAAACTTTTGTACATATAGTTCAGCTGTTCTTTCTCTGCTTTCAACTTGTTAATTTACTTTTTTTTTCTTTTGTTGTTCACGGAATATTACGATAATTCAACAGGTGTTTAGGTAACACTTCTAGTTTTTCTGTTATCTACATGTAAAGGTATTCGCCAGTGGTCATAATTCAACAATTGTTTATATAGTGGTATATTTTAGCTATATTGTGAGCTACGCTTTGGGGTTTTCGTTATTTCCAACAGTGAAAAAACGTGGCGCCTAAGGAGTAATTCTTTATTGTTTTATCTTTTTTTTCCTTTTGCGATTATATTTTTTTTTTTTTTTTGTATTGCCCTTTAACTCACCCCTTCTCCGCTGAGCGTGGGCAACTATAAACGATAAACGTATAACTAGGGATAAGTCAAAATTTGCGGTTATAGTTGTTCTGAATTATCGGCCGATTCAAGCGTTGGTTTTCGGGAACAAAAGCAAAAGGCACTTGTGCTGTTGCCACATCTTTGTTTTCAGTTCACATTGTTTTAGAACTGTCAAAACATGAATGTTTGTGCTCTTCGTGTTTTAATTAATTAAAGATTTTCACCAATTTTTGGATTTCATAATTAACTCTTGCTTAAGGTTTTATACATTCAAATTCTATCGATTCGGTGTAAATATATTATAATAATCTTTATTTATTCTGGGATTGATCCCTTTAGAATAATATACAGGCAAACCCATCAGTTTTAACTAGTAACTATACATAGTTTTCATTAGAGAAAACAAAAATTGGGGTGAGATAACTGCGTTTTTTTCTTCCCGGCTCTTGTACGAGAGGATACCATTCATTCCTTGTGAAACTGTCACAAGAATAGTGAAATTATAATAAAATTATATAAAATATTTTGATATAAAACTCCGTATAACTAATAGTCAAAATTGAAGAGTCTATCTCGTATAGGTAGGGGGAATAAGAAATGGCGGCTGTTTCAAAGCGATAAAAAAAAACTAATTTTTCATTCGGAGCTCTATATCTTAAAAAGTAGGGACAACACAAGAAAACCTAAGAGAACTTTATTTAAAGAAGAGTAAATTTGCTCAAATATGAGCTCTCATAGAGTTATCTACGTTAAATAGTTTTCGAGATATAGCTTTTTAAAAAGCAACATTTCATAAAAATGTTGTATGGGACGTTCTGAAAGATCAGTAGTTAGTGAATTTATTTGAAAAGCTTATATCACAAAAAACATTTGACGTGCAGATGTCTATTAGCACTCAACTTAAAGCTTGTTTAATGAGCTATAAAGTAGTTTATAATGTTTA
>NW_027115012.1:209747-211078 GCF_000696795.3 Halyomorpha halys
TCCAATGGTTTCTGAAATAAAGTTTTTCATAAATCAAATTTATTGTCCTAACAACTACAAATTAATTTATTTTAGCAAATATCATGAAAACTACTATTCCTGCGAAAGTAAAGGTCATAAACTTATTTATAGTCCATTAAACTAGCTTTAGGTTGAGTGCTAATAAGCATCTGTAAGTCACATAGTTCCTGAGATATAGATTTCTCAAAATAAATTAACGAACTACTGATCTTCAGTACATTTTTTATGAAATGTTGCTTTTTAAAAAGCTATATCTCGAGAACTATTGGACGTAAATAGCTCTTTTTCGTAAATGACGTAAATGTTCTCTTAGATGTTTTCTAGTGTTGTTGGTAGTTTTTAAGATATAGAGTAAAAAAAAAAAAATTTTTAGGTTTTGAAACAGCCGCCATTTTTTATTCCCCCTGCCTATACTTGGCAGACTCATCAATTTTGACTAGTAATTATACCTATTTTTCATTAAAATAATCAAAAATTGGGGTTAGATAACTGCCTTTTTTTCTTCCCGGCTCTTGTACTAAACGGGCTACACTGGAAAGAGCTCAGGCGTTCAACATGTGAGGGATCAATGCCATACCACAGTTTGATATTATTTTTGACTGAATGTTTTGACAATGTAGGATAACAAGATACAAAAAGTAAACTATAGTAGGATTAAAAATTATGTAAATTTAAGCGAAAAGAAAATTATATAAACATAAACAAAAAGAAGAAATAAAAACATTTATAGTATAAATTAATTAATTAGTATCCATTTATTTCTCAACATTCTTTATTACATCATCAACAGTCCAACGCTTCGCCCATCCTCAAGGACAATCAACAGCTTATTATACATTAATTTGTAATAATGTTAACAACAACAGCATTATTAATAATATAACTTACCTTAAATACAAATTTACACCTCGTATCCAATTCTTTAAAAACAAAAAAAAGTATTGAGACATAACCTGATACAATTAATTTATTTATAAAATAAATACCAGTCTCAAAAAATTGAAAAGTTTATATATAAATTATTTTAAATAGACAATTATAAGTTTATATAATGAAAAACAAATTACGTAAACTATTAGATTTAAAATGAACAGGAAACTTATTTATTATTATTATTATTATTAATTCTTTTTTGACCAAAATTTATTCTCAATTTACTTCTTATCATACATAAAGACCTTAATGTTCCCTATGTAACCGATCTAGCCCGAACCAGATATCACTCCTTCCATTATAAACTCCCTAATCACTCAAACCTCTTATTTTCTAACCTTGCATCCTCTTCCATTCCTGACAATCCTTCGAGGCGC
>NW_027115012.1:211291-214144 GCF_000696795.3 Halyomorpha halys
AAAATTTCATCAGAGTACTACCAATGGGTAGTTTCTCTACACGCCTGTAACACTCCAATTTAACTTAGATCAGATTTACTAAATGTATTATAATGTGCAGTTGTAAATAGCAATAAATAAATATTTAAAAAAAGAAACTTACTTCTTTATTTTCCGTCTTTTAGTTTGTTAATTTTTTTTTTTATTCCTCTCATATCTATTTTTTACATTTTTACGTGTTATTACGTCTCTTGTTCATTTTAAATCTAATATTTTACGTAATTTTTTTTATATATATACTTATTAATGACTACTTTATTCATATTTCTTGTTTTTGTCTATTTTATATATAATTTTCTTTTCAGTTATGTTTACTAAATTTTTAACCGTATCTTAGTTTACTTTTTGGATTTTACTATCCTACATTTTTAATATGTTTTTATAAAAAATTGATTTATTTGGTCAAAATATATAGCTGATGGTTAAAGGAATAAAAATAGTTATTTTCTGACGTTTTCCAACTTTTTAGACCTTATTGAGGGCTAAGAAAGACACATATGTTTCATATCTAATTTTCTATTTTTAGGTTTTATTACGTTTCTTGTTCATTTTAAATCTAATAGCTTATGTATTTTTTTAAAAAATTATATATAGTCATTATTGTCTATTTTATACTATAAATTTTTTTATTTCTTAATTTGTTTATTTTATATATAATTTTCTTTTCAGTTATATCTCCTAATTTTTCAAACCCTACCTTAGTTTAATATCTTACATTTTAAAAATATATATTTTTTTTTTGTGTCTTTTTTTGTCCTGAGCTCTACACAGTGGGGCGAATATGATATAAGAAATTATATGTATAAAGGGACCGTATTTTTCCAAATATGGAGGAGATGGTTAAAGATGCGATCAAAAAAGGAACAAAAAATAGTTAACAACTATTTATTTGCCCGACGTTTTACCCCACTTTGTGGAACTTCATCGAGGCTAAAAAAGATACAAAAAAACAACTATAAATATTTTTAAAATATAGGATAATAAGATACAAAAAGCAAACTAAGCCAGGATTAAAAATTATGTAAACATATGTGAAAATAAAATTATATATAAAATAAACAAAAAGAAGAAATAAAATTAATCATAGTACAAAATAGATAATAATAACTATATATAATAAAAAAATATTACGTAAACTATTAGAATTTAGCCCTGATAAAGCTGTACAAAGTGAAAATCTCCATATTTTGTTATTATCTCCATATACGGTTAATTTATACATGGAATTTTTTATATCATATTCGATTTATTTATTTTTTATTTAAATCGCACTTAATGTGAAATTTGTTAACAATTAAAAAAAAAGAAAAATATAACCTTACTATATCAAAAACAGAACACCAATATTAGAAACAAAATTAAAGGAATCGATATATAGGATCGAGGTTCCAAGCTAGACTTTGCAGTAACTACCATTGGCTCCATATAGGCTCATGATAGATTTAAAGGACCAAATTTACTTTTCCCTATATTTAGAGTAATTCAGGAAGCGTTCGATCTATCGATTTCTCTACTTACAGTGCATTCAAGGACTACTAAGTAATTTACCATTGAAAATAGTAACATAAGGTTAAGGTATACCAATGAAAGTCCTTAATGAGTCAGAGTGGTTAGTCGCGTCATTTGAAAGTATTTTTTTTTAAAAAAAAGCTATAAATTATTACACAAATAGGTTATCTAAATTAATTATAAAAAAAAAAAAATTGGGGGTGCCCCTATTCAGAGATGGACAAAAATTAGCTATAGCTAAAGTTGCCATGGTTACGACCCTTATTCATGAATGAATCATTGATAAATAAATACCGTATCCATGGCAATATTAACTATTAGTTTCATAGTTTCCCAACTCAACCTGCATTTTACAAATTATACAGTCCATTTAATTGTACTACTGATTGCTCAAATTGTATAACTGCAATTTACATAGATTCTATATATCAGGGCCCTGTTTAATAATGAAAGCTAATAGTATTAGTTCATAGTACAAGTGTAGAAACTAGTCTGGTAATAATACTAATACTTATTTTTTTCATGATATGGAGGACTATTAGTGATATTACAGGAATTAAAAAATACTAAAGTACAAGTTACTATTGTACAAATCTGTGTAATTGAATTAAGATAAATCAAAAAGACTAATAGTATTAGTTTGTACTTTATTATGAAACAGACCTCAGATTGTTATATTTTTGTCAATATTGGTAAGCAGAAAAAAATAATAAATTTCAAGTCTTTATCCCAGCATTTTAATTTGTACTTCAATTTATAACACTTTATTATATAAAATAAAATATTACTAACTATATAATATCTATATATATAAAAGGAAATAATCAAATCTTTGTACATAGTAAACGAATTACTAGACCGATTTACGTGCATTTTTTTTTTCAAAATGTCCTCTTTTACCGTAGGAAGGTTTAAAGATAATTAAATTCTCGAAGTCTCGAGTAGAAAAAGAGGTATGAACAAAATTGAGCGTTTTGGTTTGTAGCTCAAAAAGTATACGTTTCCTGTCTTTTTAGTCTAGTTTGAGGATTCCGTGTCAATCGTTTGTCCAGATTTAGTCCTGTAAATGGTTCCTTCCCAAGATTTTCAAGTGTATGAAACATACTACATATTTACCTATTGTATAATTTTGTACAGTTGTAAATCATTAAATAAATAATTAAAAAAAAAAAGTTTTAAAAAATTCTTTTCTTTTACATTCCTAGTAATGATAAGCATTGATTTTATTATCTTAAATTTATAAATGAAAAAAAAATCATACATGTTAAAAAAAATAAGTTCACTAACAAAATTTGTATTATACAT
>NW_027115012.1:214199-217709 GCF_000696795.3 Halyomorpha halys
TAAATTTCTGATTCCAACTTTCATACGAATTAGATTATCTAATATCGAAACTGAAAATTTCCACTTTCAATTGTCACGTTGAATACAATAACTTGCCTTTAGATCGAGAAGTTTAAAATGTCCTTTATATATGTGCTCTGTGATTGTAAAGATAAGGGGAAAGGAGAAAGGATGAATCTAGTAGTACAAGAGCTAGAATGAAAAAAAGTCAGTTATTTCACCCCAATCTCTGATAAATTTAATGAAAACTATATAAAACTATAATTACTAATCAAAATTGATAGGTCAGCTAGGTATAGGTAGGGGAATTAAAATATGGCAGCTGTTTGAGAACATTAAAAAAAATAATTAATTTCATTCGGAGCTTTATATCTTTAAAACAACCAATAAAACTAGAAAACCAAAGAGTACGCCATTTAAATTAGAATAAATTTGCAAAAAATTGCAAATGAGCCCTAATAGAGCTATTATAAAATATATGTTTTTAAATTGCAACATTAAAAAAAAAAAAAAAATGCACTGAAAAATCAGTATTTAGTGAATTTATTTTAGGAAATCTATATCTCAAAAATCATTCGACCTTAAGATGTCAATTAGGACTCAAATTAAAACTAGTTTAATGAGCTATATTGTAGTTTATGATGTTTATCTTCGTAGAAGTAATAGTTTACATGAAATTTGCTAAAATATATTGATTTATAGTTGTTCGGACAAATTTTCATTTGCCAAATTTATATTCATATGTGAATATCATAAAAACTTTTACCCCTACGAAGATAAGTGTCATAAACTACTTTATAGTAAGATAAATTTCCTTTATTTTGAGTGTTGGCAGTCATATGTGCGTCTTATGAATCTAGAGATATATTTTCTCAAAAATCCAACATTTTATACGAACAACTAGAAATTAACATTTTGTGTGTATATTTTGTCAAATATCATAAAAACTACTACTCCTACAAAGATAACCATAATTAACTATTTTGTAGTAAATTTAACTAGCTTTAATGTGAGCGCTGGCAGACATCAGTACGTCCAATGGTTTCTGAAATAAAGTTTCTCATAAATCAAATTTATTGTCGGAACAACTATAAATCAATACTTCCCAAGATAAATGTTTTTAAATTGCAACATAAAAAAAAATGCATTGAAAAATCAGTAGTTAGTGTATTTATTTTATGAAATCTATATCTCAAAAACTATTCGACCTTAAGATGTCAATTAGAGCTCAAGATGAACGTACTATAAAATAGTTTATGACGTTTATCTTCACAGGTGTAGTAGTTTTCATGATATTTAATAAAATAAATTTACAAAATGTTGATTTATGAAAAAATAAATCTCAGGAACCATAAGACGTTCAGATGTCTCTTAGCACTCAAATCAAAGCACAGTGAAGTAGTTATGACGTTTATATTCGTCGATGTGGTAGTAGTTTTTTATATTAATTGTAAAACTGTTTTAAATATTTTTAGAAATTGATAATGGGCAGAGGAGCCCGAAACGTTGTTCGGACAAATATAAAGAATAAAGAAGTGGATAAAGGGTATAAAGTAAAGTTCTGAAAAGTAATTTAATAAAGTTTTTATTAATTTTATTATTTCTAATACAGTAATAAAATTCGGTAATGAAATTCTAACATAAATAATGATATACTGGAAGATTATTGATTGACCGTGTGTATAGATGAATGGAATATCGTCCGGGTGTGGTCAAAAACCAACCTTTAATTTTTCTTATTATATCTTACTTTTCATTTTATTCCACTGTTATTTTACACTTATGTTTTTTTCTTTTTGTAACTATAGTGTTTGTATCTTTTTTAGCCCTGCAACGTTGGTTCAATAAAATAGTATAATTATTTACTATTTGAGTTTTTTTTTTACCGCACCCGGACCATATTCCATTCATAAATAATGATAAAATGAGATAATTCAAATGAAAAATCGTACGCTAATGCATCATGAAAAAGATGAATGAATTTGTGAAATGTGTGTATATGTTTTTCAATGAGACACTCGTTCCACTCTCGGCCTCGATTTTATGCCACGAGGAGAATCCAACGCCGGGTCGCTGATCTTTTAATGAATGGACGTCTACAAGATTTTTCTTTTGCGGCCAATGCAATTCAAACATATCCTCTGCTCCAATCCGAAAAAAAATAGATAAAGTAATAAAATTTAATTACTAAATAAGCTCTTTTTCGAAAATTCCAATGTAGTTTTTTTAAATTAAAAAGTTATAACTATACACTTGGAACGAGACTGCAGTTAGTACATAAGCTCAAGAGGAAAACGAAAGTCACTTATTTCACCCTAATTATTTATTACTTTAATGAAAACCATATATAATTACTAGTCAAATCTGAGGAGTCGGCCAAGTATAGGTAGGGGGAATAAAAAATGGCTGCTGTTTCAAAATCTTAAAATTTTTTTTTCATTTGGAGCACTATATCTTTAAAATCAACAAGTTAGTGAATTTATTTTAAGAAATCCATATCTCAAAAACAATTTGACATACAGATGTCTATTAGTACTCAAATTAAAGCTAGTTTAATGTACTGTAAAGTAGTTTATGACGTCTTCGTAGGAGTAGTATTTTTTATGATATTTGCTAAAATAAATTAATTTCTAGTAGTTCTACAAAATTTCATGAGCAAAATTTATATTCATATGCGAATATCATAAAACCTACTACACCTACGAAAAATGCTATCATAAATATTTTCAATGCTGGCAGATATATGTAAGTCTTATGGTTTCTGTGATAGATATTTTTTTAAATTAAAAATTTTATCCGAACAAATAGAAAATTACATTGTGATAATTTATATTGTCAAATATTTTAAAAACTATTACTCCTAAGAAGATCAAACTACTATATAGTACATTTAACTAGTTTTAATTTTAGAGCTAATAGACAATCTTTGCGTTGAATGGTTTTTGATATATAGATTTATCAAAATAAATTCACAGACTGCTGATTTCACCGTACATTTTTTATGAAATGTTGCTTTTATTAACTCTAATTTAAATTATTTTCTCTTAGATTTTCTAAGGTTGTTGGTAGTTTTAAATATATAGAGCTCCGAATGAAGAATTTATTATTTTTCATGTTTTTTAACAGACATCATTTTTTATTCCCCCTATCTACAATTGACAGACTCGTCAATTTATACTAGTAATTACACATAGTTTTCATTAAAATAATAAAAAATTTGGCTAAAATAACTGACTTTTTTTCTCCTCTTGGGTTCTTGTACTGTTCGAACATTTAACTATCGATAATGATAACCACAAGATAAACCACTAAAATTGCCCAAGCAGTAAATACATAAATATATACAATGAAGAGCAGATAGTAGACCGTGAAGATGATTGGAGGTGCGATCAGCGATGAACACTAATTTATATATTTTTTTAAATATTCAATTGCGACTATTGCAACATTTACTAGACAAACGGTCTAAATTGCCAATCCATTACAAAAGACTGATCTACATGACTATTA
>NW_027115012.1:218139-219873 GCF_000696795.3 Halyomorpha halys
TTCAATTGCAAACTTTTATTTATTGATAATATTACAATCTGACACAAATTTGGGCAATAGGAAACAGCTATAATTAACGATTATATTCGCTGATACACTTGGGTACAAAAAATAAATTAATAAAATAAAATAAGTAAAAAAAATAATAATAATAAAATAAAAAATATAAATAAACAAAATCTCTATATTTATATTAGAAGAACAATAAATAAATGAAATGAATATAATCAAACTAAGTAAAATAAACTATATATGATATTTACAATCTCGACCTAAGGATTCCTGAACCCACTCCATCCCCCACGCATAAGGGGTTCTTCTACTGTGTAGGTTATATCTCCAATCCAACTAATACGAGAGATGACACCTGTGGGATTTTAAAATGTCCGAACTAACGAGAGAAATAAAAAATATACCTTGCATCATAATAAATTTAATTCTTTTTTAAAAATCCTTCGTAAAATCCTCAATGCTCCTTATTTTGTTACTAATAAAACCATCCATAAAGACCTAAATGTTCCTTATGTAACCGATCTAGCCCGAACCCGATATCATTCCTTCCATAATAAACTCCCTAACCACCCAAACCCACTAGTTTCTAATCTTGCTTCCTCTTCCATTCCTGGGAATCCTCCGAGGCGCCTGAAAAGAAGATGGCCTCGTGACCTTATATTGTAAACTGTTTTTAGAGTTCTACTACTGGGAAGTTTCTCTACATCCTGTATCATATCATTATGTCATTATGATCAAATTTACTGGTTGTATTTTTTATACAGTTGTAAATATCAATAAATAAATAAATAAAAAAAAAATTCTTTTTTCTTCTTGGATTAAAACCAAACAGACATTGGTCGATTAAAGATATCCTTTTGAGTTTCCACGACCGGCCGAGTAGACTAGAGTTGTCTCAATATTATGGGTATTCCTGATGTGTTAAATGTAAAAAAAAATGGCAGATATGTTCATTTGGTGAATCAAAATCAGTTATTGGGAATCATAGAAGTAAGAAAGCACTCAGACAGATATTTCTTTCTTTGTTAGTAGTTGATTTATTTATTAGTTCTTCTAGTTAGTGATTGATCAGATAAGGTACCATATAATTTGAAGTATCTTTACCAAATATATTCTTATAGGGTGGTTCGATAATTTTTTTTTATTTTAATAATTTATTTATTGTTATTTACACTGTATAAACAACAAGTAAATTTGCTGAAGGTGACATAGTGACATGATACAAACATGTGGATAATCTACCCATTGATAGAACTCCAATAACATTTCATAACAAATCTCGAAGCCATCTTCTTTTCATACGCCTAGGAGGATTATTAGGTAATGAAGGAGTCATCAATATTTAAGTTTGTCTCCTTGAAAATATCCTGAGGGCCGAAACGTTGGAGAATGTTTCTGAAAATAAATATTGAGAGACTATTGGATCAAAATTGTGTGTGTTAATTATTATTTGTATGTTTATAGTTAAAAATGAACACAGATTTCAACAGATTTTTTGTTCTATTATCCTTGCGTTTGATTTTTGTTTAAATAATTAGATTGATCTATTTTAATTTTTTTTTTTAAATAAACACATTTCATTCATTAATTTATGAGAGGTACAAATATTAATTTGTCAATTTTTTTTTTTTTTTTTTCCCGCCCACTTTTGAACGCATTATTTCATCTTTAAAACCTTTTCTTACATATTTGTCGTCCCCCACCTATATTACGTTTCCTCTT
>NW_027115012.1:221843-222587 GCF_000696795.3 Halyomorpha halys
TTAAGAAATATATACACAATATACATACATATACATATATATACACATACAATATACACGTGTACACATATACATATTTACAGTATCCTTTCATTTGTTCTTTACTCATTTATTATTATTATTTTTTAATTAGTATTTATTCTTTCTCGACCTTTACTTAATCTATTTCATTAAATAATACTTATTTGTGTTTCATTGACCGCACCCCCAACCATCTTCTCCTCATTTATCATCCACGGTCAACTATCTCTCATAATTATACAAATATTATTGTCACAATCTACATAACCGGTTGTTTTCATTATTTAATTATTCTGTATTTTTAGGTTTACACTTCTTATTTAATATTCTTTATTTGCCTCTTTTGCATTTATTTTATTATCCTTACTATATTTTCAATCCCTGCATAGTTTCGTATTCTATTATTTAATTTGCAATTAGTTTTTCCTAAATTAAATATTTCTTATAGTTATTATTTCTATCATATTTTTATGTCTCCTTGTATTTCACGTATTTGAAATTAAAACGGTTAAAGGCCTCCCCCCCTCCACTCTGTATACTTGAGACTTTTTGCCACATCTTCGAAAGATCTCGACCGAAACAGTTCGATGGTCCAGATTTGTTCTTTACTCATTTATTATTATTATTTTTTAATTAGTATTTATTCTTTCTCGACCATTATTATTATTAATTTAATTAGTATTTATTCTTTCTCGACCATTATTATTATTAATTTAATTAGTA
>NW_027115012.1:222932-225356 GCF_000696795.3 Halyomorpha halys
TATTTTAATTAGTATTTATTCTTTCTCGGCCAATTATTATTATTAATTTAATTAGTATTTATTCTTTCTCGACCATTATTATTATTAATTTAATTAGTATTTATTCTTTCTTGACCATTATTTAAGCTCAACTTAATTCTTTATTTTCCGTATTTTAGTGAGTTAAATTTTGTTTTCTCATTTCTACTTTTATATTTTTACGCGTTATTACGTCTCCTTTTCAGTTTTAATCTAATGGTTTGCTTTTTTTTTTTTTTATTCTAATCATTGTCTATTTTATATTAATGCTATTTTATTTCTTCTTTTCTTTCATTTGTATATAATTTTCTTTTCGATTATATTTGCATAATTTTAACCCAACTTTGATTTACCTTTTTATATCTTATTATCCTAACATGTCAAAATAGTTTTAGTTGTTTTTTTATCTTTTTAGCCCTGATGAATCTGTATTAAGTGGGCCAAAACGTTAGAAAATAAATAGTTGTTAACTATTTTGTTTCTTTCCTTTAACATCTTCTTAATTTGAAATAATGTTGTCAATTATTTATTAAATAGTTGAGGTGAAAAAAATCTTCCAAATAAAATATAAGCTTTGCATCCATATATTTGTCATTTTATTAATTTCCATTTTGAAGTCATGTCATCTATACAATTTAGTTTAAAGTTGTTTTATAACCACATTGCTTTTCTGAGTGAATTGAAGTTTTTTTTTCACCTCAACTATTAAATAAATTAATATAATCAACTTCCTAAAAAGTAAATCTAGTATACAATATATATATGATGCATTGTTTTGTTTTGCAGGGCACAGGGGGATGCAGTCATTGGGGCGGGATGGCTGAGCTGGGTCTTCTGATCGGCGTACTCCTGTTCGTCGGGGCAATCGGGTGCCCGTCCTGCTTCCTGGCCAGGTCCCAGCAACGGGAGCTCTCCCTCCGGCAGATCAAGGAGCAGATCCTGGAGACGCTGGGGCTCCAAGAGGCCCCCAACATCACGGGCCGACACCGACCTAATATTCCTCCCTTGGAAGGCCTCTACGACCAGTTCCAGTTCCAGGCAGACCAGGCCCACCAGAAGGAGGAAGAGGAGGCCGAACTGGCGGTGGACAAGGTCATAGCCTTCGGTCAACCACGTGAGTACTTCTTCTCTTTCATCCTTTTATGAGCCGCTTGTATCGCCTAACTGTTGATGTCTTCCGTTCTAATTTTCTTTCAGGACTATTCTTTCTTCCTTATATCCTCAACTGTACAGGATATAATTTTTTTTTTTAATATCATATTAATTGTGAACAGATATTTTTTTATTATTATGTTTTATCCAATACCAAATCAGCATGATTCAAATCGGCCTTACCTGGTTAATATTGCAGTAATATATTTTTTATTTAAAAATTAATTATGGGGGGAGAGTTACCGTTTCGTACTAAACACACCCCTAGCTATTTACAACGCTATAAATATTTAAAACTTGTGAATAATAACGATGAATTGTAAATAAAATAAATAGATATAAATAATAATTTATTAGAAGAAAGAAAAATAAAACTACACTATGCCACAACACCTGCTCACTAGTTTACATTCACTATCATCCAATACCACAAAAAATACAGTAAAGTACATGAGATTAATTTTTGATAGAAGGTTGACATGGGGCCCACACATTAAGATAAAAAGTGAATCTCTAAATTTCCAACTAAGACTATTATATTCCACTATACACAGACTTTCTAGATTACCTCTCTGATAGAAACTTAACGTGTGTAATTATTTTGCATAAAATTCTCTTCAAGTTATGTTCCTAAACAGTTGATATATTTTTATTTTATTTTATGCAATACCAGATCAGCCTGGAGCCTTACATGGTTAATATAATTGATTTTGGGGGTCTTGTGTTAACGCTATAAATATTGAAGGATTGTGAATAATAACGATGAACTATAAACAAAATATATATAAATAAAAAATAATATAAGATAAATAGATTAAAATAATAATTCTTAAGAAGAGAGAAAAAGATAAGTTAATATAAAAAAAACAATGACATTTATAGATTTATTGAAATAAATAATTAACTTCTAATAGGCAAGAACAGAAGTTAATTTGAGAAAAATACTAAGAGAAAAAATAAATAAAATAGTAGTATTTTCAATAATAGAATTGATAAATATAGAATTCGTGACAGGATGTCCTGCAGTAACCTGGGTTTCAGTCTTCGGGGTGAGGTTGGGTTTTCCCAAGTTAAAGTTGTAGGTCACTCATTATTTTTATTTATTCTTTCTCGACCTTTACTTAATCTATTTCATTAAATAATTGGGAAATTTAAATCTATTAATATCGTTGAAAAATTAAGTATTTTGTCCGTCCCGATGAATTGTACCGACAATTCTGTAAGTGTAAACTTAACCAGTAAAAAAAAAATATA
>NW_027115012.1:225406-236056 GCF_000696795.3 Halyomorpha halys
TATATTATGAAGTGAAAAAATGAGCAAATTAATTTATTCGGTTGTGTTTGTAGAATGAACCTTAGTGAATAATGCTGTTTTTTTTAATTAACGTGTCCTTGAATTCTAAAATTTTCTGTTACTGGCGTTTGTCAAGTCAGTTTTCCGACCGTTCCTTCTTCAAGAACGCATAAAGTTGAATGAAATATTCTTATTTTATTTTAAACGAAAGGAAGTAGCGAAGGCTAAGAAAAAAAGAAACAGGAAGATGCGCAGGTGGCTGTACCTGCAACAGGAAATTACTCGAAGATGTCCTGAGCCTAAAAAATGGCGGTGCACTCGGAGGCTGACTGCAAACCACCTGTGGGAAAGGATCCTTCCGAAGGACGAAAAAAATAATTGGTATCCTGCGCTCCAGCTGTACTCCTCGGCCTCCTAATGGTTCATCCATCCGGTGGTGTGTCATCTTGCGGAATTTCACGCAAGCTAAAACTTAAAGCAGGAAATGCAGTAGGTTAACATACTTGTTAGGGCTACCGTGTCATAGTAAAAGAAAATTAAACAAACTTCTATCCTGGCAAAGTGACTTAAAGATGAATTCGTATTTTTTAAATAATTTATTTAAGAAATATATACACAATATACATACATATACATATATATACACATACAATATACACGTGTACACATATACATATTTACAGTATCCTTTCATTGCCACATGGCATTATAAGGGGTTGGGCTGGGTCCACTGAAGGCAGGGGTTATAATACTGGCCTAGGAGCGGCGTACCCGCGAGGGGGTACAAATAACGGGGAGGGGCCGCTCCACAATGTGATTTAAACTATTTTTTTACTTTTTTTTATTTTAGCAATTATCGGATTATATATTCCTTATAGTTTTTGTGCAGTACCTAATTGCAAAAATAAATTTAAAAAATCGGGAACAATAAAGTAAATTTGTACTCTCTACTTCCTTGAAACCGTATTCCATTATTGTTTTTGGGAATTCTTTTAAAATAAAAATACGCAATAATTTAAAACAGTTAAAACTGTAAATCACTAAATCAGTGTTGTCTGTTTATGTCTAAATGACATATGAAACCATCTTGGTGGTTTTCTTTCTAGTGCTTTTCTGTTGATACACAGGTTAAAAAGGTATCTATATTAATTAAAATATCTATGATGGGGTTTCTGAATTGATTGACTAAAATATTGTCATTTTTATTATTTTATTTTTGCTGCCGTCAAATTCTTAGTGATGTATTATATCGATAATAATTTAAAAAAATTGTTTCTACCACACAACATGGAAACTTATTTTGGGTGTCCAACAAATCTTTCTTATTAATTTAATATTTATTTATATTTTGTTATTTATCTACAATCCTAAATGGTGTATTCTACTTACAGTATAAAAAATTAAAGGAATTTGAACTTTGCGTCAAATGAGTATCATAAACCAAAAGAAATTTTTTTTTTTAACTTTTGCCCAACACTACATATGAATCCTAACATTCAACCCCGCATTTCTATCTGCCCTTAAACGATTATGAAGCACCCAAATTAGTTTTATTAAATATTGAATTAGAAATTTCAGGTTTTTTTTTTTCGATTTTTCCTCTTTAAATCCTAAAAAGTGAATCTTAGTGAAGAAGTTTTAACAAAACAAATCAAAAACCTTTCAGTTATGGCTCTAATGAGTAATCATCACGTTAAGGTACCTCTACACTTTTGCCAAAAAATGGCAGATGCGCAAGCATGTGGACGGGTTATTTGGATTGGCTGGTACAAGCTGGCCTAAATTTGTGACCGACCCGTCGGTTGTCGGCTTTTGCTCACAAAGGGCGTTTCTGCTGCGTTCACACGTTTCTTTTCAGTTTGCATTGTTTTAGAAATGCCAAAAGATGAATATTTATACTCGCCGTGTTTTAATTTATTAATGAATTCCCCCAAACTTTAGATTCAATAATTAACTCTTGTTGAAACTACTACTCCTACGAAAATAAACCTTACAAACTAATTTATATTATATTAAAATAGTTTTATTTATTGCTATTTACAACTGTAAATTATAATACATTAAGTAAATTTGATCTCAGTTAAATTGGAGCGTTACAGGCGTGTAGATAAACTACCCATTGGCAGCACTCTAATGACGTTTCAGATTAGCAGGTCTCGTGGCCATCTTCTTTTCAGGCACCTCGGAGGATTGTCAGGAATGGAAGTAGATCTCTTCGTTAGGTCTTAGCCTGTAACCTTCTTGTGTGTCCTGGGTCCATAGATTTTTCTTAAGATCCTCCTTTCTATTCTTTGTAGCTTTTCCAAGTTGGGTAAGCATGTGGCCTCCACCCCGTATAAAATCACAGCCCTTATCATTACGTTGTAATGCCCTAACTTTGCATTGGAGGAGAAGTTCTTCTTATTGTAAATTTTAGCTGTTTGAACCTCAACCTTCTTTATTAAAACAGTTACATGTCCAACGTTTCGGCCGATCCGGCGATCATTAAGGACAATCTAATAAAGTAAAAGCTTTAGAGAGAGAAATACTTAATTCATCCATGCTGGCCAAATACATTGGGTTGCTACATTACACTGCATACTACATGATATAATAAAAAAGAACGAAAATATTTTAATTTCATTTAATTGACGAATTCACTCTCTCAGATTCTCTCTAGTGATTCGTTTAACAAGTTCATCACTAAGTAGTAATTTTAAAATCAAACCAGAGAACTAATTGTCCCACTAGTAGATCAGTTTATAGAAAAATCTTATTATTAACAGTATCAAAACATCATTAATTATAATTTTCATAACATAATAGTATTGTAGCTAAATTTTATAGGAATTTTGTATAGAATTTATTAAGAAAAGAAGAAAATAAATATTTTCGTGTTTTATTATTGCAATGATAACCATGTAAATAAAAAAAAAAATACATATACATATTTAGTAAAAAAATTAGCCAATTGATCTCAAATTTCTTTATTAAAATATAATTTCATGCCCAACGTTTTGGACGATTTTGAGGCCAATCTGATAAAATAACAGCTTTAACTATAACTTATTGTTTACAGTATCAAATCATTACGTTATTATTTAATATTATCATATTGTCATAACAACCATGTAAGTACAAAATATGTTTATTATATACATATGTAATAAAAAAAATATATAATACATATAAATATGTATTTAATACCATTAATAATTACAAGAACTATCTAAACAGTCTAAACCTAAAAAAATAACAGCTATAATTATTAACTTATTATTAACAGTATCAAAACATTATTAATTATAATTTACATACATTAATTATATTGTAACTAATTTTTATAGGATTTTTTATAGAATTCATTAAGTAAAGAAGAAAATAAATGTTTTCGTGTTTCCATGGTTGTCATGACAAAAGATATGAAAGCATAGTTACATGTCAAACGTTTCGGCCAATTCGGCCATCATCAAGGACAATCTAATAAAATAACAGCTTTATCAAGTTAGTATTAACAGTATCAAAACATTATTAGTTCTAATTTGTATACTTTAATAATATTGTAACTGAATTTTTTAGGATTTTTAGTAACAAAGCAGACAAAAATTCAATGCGAAATAAATAAAACTGCACTTTAAACAGTCCATTATATACTAATTCACCATTTTATACAAAATTACTTTAAAGATTTTAATTAAACCTGCCCTATCTTTATTTTATTAGTTTGATGGGGCTTAAATGTCGATTTTTATAAATTTATTAATTGAACTTAAGAGCTGTATAAAAAATAAATAAATACAATGAGGAAATGTTTCATACTTGTGAAGGTACCACTCAATGGTGGTACTTCAATCATTGCTTAAAATTATAAGGTCCCGTAGCCATCTTCTATTCAGATCCTTCGGAGAGTTATAGGGAATTATTGAGGATGATTAAGAACTAATGGATTTGGGTGGGTAAGAATTTTTGAATGTAAGTAGGTAAATCTATCTTGGACCAAATCTTCGATAAGGAGCATCAAGGATTTTACGGGGAATCTTGGATTGTAAGATTGGATACGGGAGATATTGGATGGTATAGTGAAGCCCCAAAGCTTAATTTTGTTTGTTAAAATCGATTTGATTATCAAAGTGTATGAGAGTTAGCTTTTTCAAGTAGGTGTTGTAGTAACCGGAATCTACGAGTTTCTTGTCGTTTCAGTCCTGGGGATTCCAAGTAAGTCTCTTGTTATGAAGGAGTTCTAAGTAGTGAATCTGTTCAACAGACTCCAGAGGAATATTTAAAAAAAACACTTGCAGGAAGATTGTAGAAGATAACTATTTATTGTTACAATCAGGTTAAGAATAAACAGTTTTTTTTACCACCACTCGAACTATCTTTCAATCTACTTCATACGGTCAATTATTTTCTTCTAATAAAAAACAATACAGTATGGAAAGAGAGTGAAGGTTTACGACGGACAGTAAAGGTGATTTATTTCGATTCTCCAGTTGTGACACCATTCAATAGATTTAATTTGTGACTGGAGAGTCTAGAATATAATTTTTAAAAAATCTTCCCATAAAGTACACTTAATTTTGTTAATTCCAAATAATTAGTCACATTTAATAAGTAGTAGCAGTAAACAATTAATAAATCTTAATAAATTTAAAATATGTAAAAATTTGATTATTAGCTAAAAGTGAAAATGTTTTCTTGTTTCTCTGATTTTTATAACAAATGTTTTTTTTATTTACTGTTGTCATAACATCCATGCAAACAGGAAAATATAGTGATTGTAGTTATTGTCCTAAAAAAAAAGAAGTAATTTATTTTAACCCAATTTATGATTACTTTAATAAAAACTATGTATAATTGCTCATCAAATTGATGAATGAAATTGTTACATAACGATTTCCAATTAATGTGTTATGGATAACGACCATTTAAAACATTCGATTATTATATCTCGATTAGAGAGAAATGATTTTTATTTGACAATGCTTACCAAATACATACGATCCACGACTTCACATATACACACTACCATACATTACATTTTCATTTTTCAAACATATTTATATTTTTGATTTTTGTATCTATATATAAAAATGGAATCGTCGAATTTTTATCCACAATGAACGTACTGAATTTCTGGACTGATTTAAGTGCTGTTTATTCCAAAATTTTCCCTGTCGCCATAGGAAGGTTTAAAGATAACCAAATCGCCGAATTCTCAAGTAGAAAAAAAGGTTATGACAAAATTAAGCGTTAACAAGAATAGACGTAGGCTCATCCCTTTTTAAAAATTAATTTTAGAACTTTTCTAACCTTTGGAATCAATGAAATATAGTTTAGGATTGAATATTTTTTAATTTTGTCAATTGGTATTAAATAGATTATTTATTGTCAATTAACTTTAGTGGTTTATGTTTTTATTTAACATAGAACAAATGAACATTTATCAAGTAATTATATACCAAGATAATTAAATATCTATCTGATAATACTCTAGAAGGAAAGTTGTATTGATAGATTATCAACAATCAATGCTACGATTTATTATCACCGACCACCTACATTTCTAATATTTACTTTTCATTTCATTTCGTATATCTCTATTTCGTTTCTTTTTGATAATACTTCACTTCGTTTTCTTCTTATTTGACTATTGACCAAATTTTATCTTTTTTAAAAATAAAATCACTGGAAAACTAAATGTAAAAAAAAATAATCTATACTTTTGAGACAACTAATAAAAGAAGGAAACTAATATATACCAGACATAAAATAACTTATTTATTAAGTAAATCAAATGATATCCTTGTTTAGTCTCAACACTGTTTATTATATCAATAGTCCTACGTTTCGGCCTATTCGACCACCCTCAAGGACAATCTTCAAATATAAATTCTCACCTCAACATCAAAATTTAAAAATGTAGCTGTTTGCAGGCTATTCTGCCCAGGTCATTAATTATAAGATAAAAATACCCTATTTTTTTTTAAAACTTTTAATTTTCAATTAATCCACATAAGATAGTGATAGTGTGGATTAATTAAAAGTTAATGAAGTTTTTTAAAAATAGTGTGTTTTTGACTTATAATTAATGACCTGGCCATAATAGCCTGCAAAACATTTTTAAATTTTGATGTTGAGGTGAGAATTTATATTATGAAGATTGTCCTTGAGAATGGACGAAATGGCCGAAACGTTGGACTATTGATATAATAAAGAGTGTTGAAACTAAACTAGGATACAATTTGATTTATTTAATAAATAAATACCAGTCTCAAGTAATTGAAAAAATATATTTAAAGAAAGAACAAAGTAAATATGAGCACAAAAATAAATAAATAAAATAAAAACGTAAATCTTCTATAAAATGAGAGGATACAAGGCTGTTGGGGAGTGGGGGGAGAGTACATCTAACAGATGAAGGATGAAACTGACAGTATAACAGACCAAGATTGTTTCGATAGGGATGACTTTGGGTAAAGACTAAAACAAGTTAAGGTCCTTGTGGAGGAGAGAGGTGCGAGAATGGGTGTCTCGAGGACCGAAGAAAGAAGGAAGGGACATTTGGAAAGAATGAGAGAGAGGTGGGAACAAAGAAAGAAGGAGAGAAGGGTTATAAAGGGAAGTGAAAATAATGATATTCTCGTCATTTTTAAGGACGTTCCGTGAAAATAAATAAACAAAATAATTAATTATTAAATAAATCAAAAATGTGTATCCTTTTTTGTCTCAACACTTTTTATTTTTCACCAGTCCAACGTTTCGGCCATTTTAGCCATCTTCAAAGACATCTTCAATTATAATTTCTTCCACACATTAAATTTAGAGTTACTTTTGCAGGCTATTCTCCCCAGGTCATTTCCTTTATTATAAGTTAAAAGCCTATTTTTTTAAATTTAAAATCATTAATATTTAATTATTCTTATTTAAGATTATCCACTACAATTTCACTATAATAAAGGAAATGACCTGGGCAGAATACCCTGCAAAAGTAACTTTTAAATTAATGTGAGGAAGAAATTATAATTGAAGATGTCCTTGAGGATGGCTAAAATGGCCGAAACGTTGGACTGGTGAAAATAAAAAGTGTTGAGACAAGAAAGGATACACATTTTTTAATTATTTAATAAATAATTACCTTGTCTCAAGAAATTGAAATAACATAATTAAAATAATTAATTAATTAAAACACGGAGAGCACATATATTCAACTTTTGGCAGTTCTAAAACGATACGAATTGAAAACAAACGCGTGGATGCAGCGCAAGTGGATTTTTCGTGGCGTGATAAGGAGCATCAAGGATTTTGGATTGTAAACAGGAGGAATTTTATTGATAGGTAGAGCCCCAAATCTCAATTGCGTATGTCCAGATTGATCTGATTATCAAAGTGTATAAGAGTTTTTCGTAGTAAATGGGATTTTTTATTTTTTTTTTCGTACCTTCCTATAGGATTGAAATTGGTGATTGGTACATACATATGGTGAGGTGTGCCATATGTGCAGCTGGTTACGGGGGTACCTTGGATTGCCTTTTGGCATTATAAGGTGGGTGAGGATTCCAATTAAGGTTGTAACTTAATTGGCTTACGCCAGTAGATTATTGGAACGGGTAGTAAATGGGACATTTTTTAGCTTTGTCAAGTAGGTGTTAAAGTAACTGGAATCTACGAGAGTTTCTTGTCCTTTCAGTCCTGGGGATTCCTAGTTAGTCTCTTGTCAAGATGGAGTCCTAAGTAGCGAATCTGTTCAACAGGCTTCAGAGGGATATTAAAAAAAAATCATTTGTAGAAAGACAGTCCGGGTGGCGATCAATAAAGATATCAAATTGTAAAAGAAAACTGTTTATTGTTACTATCAGGTTAACAATAAATAATTTTCTTCGACTATTTTGATATCTTTATTGACCGCCACACGGAATATCTTCCTATCTACTTCATACGGGCAGGAGAGTAGAAGCTTACGACGGAGAGTAAAAGTGATCTGGTGGGATTTATTTTGATTCTTCAGTTGTGACACCACATTCTGAGTAAAATTTTAAAAAAATCTTCCTCCCAAAAAATCCCATCAAATCACATTTACTCTTCGTCGTAAACCTGCCGACTGTCCTACAGTATACTTCAATAATGTGGCTCTTACCCCTGTAGAACAGATTCGTTATGTTGGACTACATCTTGACAAACGACTAACCTGGAATCCTCACACAAGACTGCTTTCAGTTTGAGGAAACTCCAAGCATGATTCCGACTATTACAGAACTTACTAGACAAACGGTCTAAACTTCCAAATCATTACAAAAGACTGATCTACATGACAATAATAAGGCCAATCTGGACATATGGAGTTGAGCTTTGGGGCTCCACTAAACCTTCGAATTTCTCTCGTATCTAATCCTTACAATCCAAAATCCTTCGTAAAATCTCCAATGCTCCTTATTTTGTTATTATTTCATCCATAATAAACTCCCTAACCATCCAAACCCACTAGTTTCTAACCTTGCTCTTGCTCCCTCTTCCATTCCTGGCAATCCTCCGAGGCGCCAGAAAAGAAGATCCACCAGACCTTATATTGTAAACTGTTTTTAGAGTTCTACTACTGGGTAGTTTCTCTACATGCTGAATCATATCATTATCATTATGTCATTATGATCAAATTTACTTCGTGTATTTTTTATACAGTTGTAAATATCAATAAACAAATAAATTAAAAAAAAGTCTTCACATAAAGTACACTTAATTTTGTTAATTCAAATCAGTCATAATTAACAATAAGCAGATGCAGCACAAGTGGATTTTGATTAGTGCCAAAAAGATCCAACTGAGCCCTTTACTTTGTAGCCCGTCGTACATAAGAGCTCTCCAATTATAGCATTTTGCCCAAATATTGCTCAAAATATTTTATTATAATCTGACTGGACTTGAGACAAGTTTCCAAGAAGTGAATGATATTTTTCTTTTCATTGGAGTACTATATTGATACCATCATGTACCCACGGTTTTAAACTTAGAGTAATTCTGACCTACACTGAATAATCGACTGCATCGATATAAAGTCCAAATTATTGTTTCAATGTGGGCTTTACGATTTGTTCTCGTATTCCATTTAGCAGTAGTAATGTTTAAAAATCATATGGTTGTGGCAAAAATTACTATTGCAAAGATGCATTCTTGTCTGTTTTTGAATTCAAAATATGGTTCATCCTGCTACTTTCCCAGTGTTGTTCGACCTAGATGATCTTCAGAACAAAGCCCTCACAGTTTGTTCTCGATCCTAGAACGATAGGGATTTCTATTATCCACAATGATAAGATAATGTTGAAAGTTTCCTATTGCATTTTTTTTTTTTAGGGTAATTTCCTGAAATGGTTGCTTCTATTATCCTTGGATAAAATTTGCGCTAACGGTAGAAGTTTAATGGAAATGTGAACCTTTCCAAATAATTCTATTGTCCTCCTCATTATAAGAAGGAAAGGGTAGGCAACAACAATATGTCATTATAGGAAGGGTTTTTCTTGTTTCTTGGTAAGAAACTACAAGAATATCAGGACCATTATCCCGTTTCAATTAAAACGAAAGCGTTGTTTTTCTCCTGCACGTTATTGTGGAAACCTTCGCTAATAGCGAATTTCTTTTCTAGACACGTTTTTTTTTTCTAACGGGTTAATTTCTGGAACTATTTGTAGGATTTGAATAAAAATAATTGTGTTAGATAGAACATTTACATAGGAAGACTATAGGTTTAACATTCTACGACATGTTGAAACATTGTAAGGTACGTTTCCATAATTTTTTCATAAAGTTCCTGCTACAAATTTGCAAACTAAGACAAATTCCTATGCACAAGCGTATGAATAGGTTATTTGAATTGGGCCCAAATCGAAAATTGCTTTACCTGACAGATATCTGCTGATAGTTTTATTTTATTTTATCTCGAAAACTGACACTTCACAGGTCGGTCACAAATTAAGGCCAAAGTGTACATAATTACAAACCAATACGTTTGCGCATCCATGAATTTGCCACAGTTTGGCACATGTATAGAGGCACCTTTACAACTTTATACCCTTGGAAACTGCATAACTCCTGTTCAATCGAGTGAAGGGTCATAATGGGTTCATTATTATTATAGATTAAAACCTAGAGAGTATGGGGCTCAATTGAAGATATATTTTAATTTATATCGGTTAAAAAAAGAACAAATAGTTTTTAACTATTTAATATCCGACGTTTCGCCCCACATTGCAGGCTTCGTCAGGGCTGTTCAAATTGATAAGTTAAAAAACCTGTTTTACCTAACCAAAAACTCTT
This sequence comes from Halyomorpha halys, assembly GCF_000696795.3. Classification (NCBI taxonomy): domain Eukaryota; kingdom Metazoa; phylum Arthropoda; class Insecta; order Hemiptera; family Pentatomidae; genus Halyomorpha; species Halyomorpha halys. The sequence continues at coordinate 235,688 of NW_027115012.1, forward strand.
TTTTTTTTAACCTATCGCTTTGAACAACCCGGATGAAGCCTTGCAAAGTGGGGCGAAACGTCGGACTTTTTTTTTAACCATTTATTTATTGTAATTTACAACTGTATAACATATATATAACAACAAGTAAATTTGCTGTAAGTGAGATAGTAACATGACACAAACATGTGGATAATCTACCCATTGATAGAACTCTAATAACATTACGTCGGACATTTTAAGGAACAGAATCCGAAAAAATTGGGATTCAATGTGGGCCGCCGTATCACTCACCAATAAATTGAGAAATGTAAAAAAAAATACTCAAAAGTGGACTAGTGCCATAAGGGGAAACAGAAGAGAAGAAGTGGTTGTAGCAAGAGTAAGAAT
>NW_027115012.1:236593-248174 GCF_000696795.3 Halyomorpha halys
TTGTATTATTTTTTATAAATTAATTCTTATTAAACGTTTAGGGGAAAACAGATTTATTTTTATGTTTCTAGTTTACTTCATACATAAAGAAATACAGGACAGAGGTATGATCCTGTATAATTAATTTTTCTAAAGGTTATACTTCTATAATATCAATTTCAGAGAAGTAAAAATACTTTTAAAACTCCTGTCATCCTTCATGGCATCATTTTTATTAATATGAAAGTATTTTTTTAAAATCAAATACATATTATTATAACTGAAATCACCATGTATATTATATTTTATACTATCTCACTTTTTAACACAATATTATTATATATGAATTTTTCTCATAGTTTTTGTTCAAAAATGATTTTACAAGAACTATGAGAAAATTGTTAGATGGAAAAATTCATAAATAATAATATTGCATTAATAAGATAGATAGTGTAAAATATAGTATATATGGTGATTTCAATTACAGTAATATATTTTTGATTTTTAATAAAATATTGTCATATTAACCCATCCTTTCGATGCCAGTATTTTCTAGCTTCCTTTCTATTGCAAGTAATTAGTACCCTCCTATATCCTAGAAAACCTGCAATGCAAATTCTCGGTCCAATCACGTACTACCAGGTCCTGTTTCCTGACATCTACCCTCCACCTCACCGAACTGCTGAGTTTGATAAATCATTTTTTTTACCCGAGCTGCATATCACTGGAACTCCATTCCTTATAACATACGTCATTTATCAAACCTTCTTTCGTTTAAAACTCTTATATATAATTACATTTTACTTCACCAATCTAATCCGATATTATAACAGTACAGATGTATCGTTTTTTATGTGTTTAGTCAGTTATTTTTTTTAATTTTTTATTCCTGCATCTAAAATTATGTGTATGCATATTTAGTATAAGTCATAATTAACAGTGGCCATACTATTTCTGGTCAATATATGTTGTAAAATTTAAATTACTTTTTAATTGTTCTAAAGAATCAAATTTACTCTCCCCACAGTATCTTTTAATAATACCCAAATTATTCCTGTTGAACAGATCCGTTACTTAGGACTACATCTGGACAAACGACTAGCATGGAATCCTCATACAAAACTGAAAAGACAGGAATCTGCTCGTCGATTCCCAGTATTACAACATTTACAACATTTACTACACAAACGGTCTAAATTTCCAATCCATTACAAAAGACTGATCTACATGACTGTTATAAGGCCTATCTGGACAAACGGAGTTGAGCTTTGGGGCTCCACTAAACCATCTAATTCCTCCCGAATCCAATTCTTTCAGTCTAAAATCCTTCATTAAAATCCTAAATGCTCCCTACTTTGTTACAAATAAAACCATCCACAAAGACTTAATGTTCCATTTGTAACCGATCTAGCCCGACCCAGATATCAATCCTTCCCTAACAAACTCCCTAACCACTCAAACCCTTTAATTTCTAATCTTGCTTCCTCTTTTATTCCGGACAATCCTCCGAGGCATCTGAAAAGAAGATGGTCTCCAGACCTTATATTGTAAAAATGTTTTTAGAGTGCTACCAACGGGCAATTTCTTTACATACTTGTACCATATTGTTATGATTTCTTCAAACCTTTTGAAACATTTTTATTTTTTATTCCCTCTACCTATACTTGGCAGACGCATCAATTTTTACTAATAATCCTTAATCTCCTTACTTTGTCCAAATAAAGTCATCTACCAGGATCTCAATGTATTACCAATTTGGCCAGAACCAGAATCCTCCCGTGATAAACTTCCCAACTACCCAAACCAACTCGTTTTTAACCTGGCTTCCTCTTCATTACCTAATAATCCTCCTAGGCGTTTGAATTGAAGATGGCCTCGAGATATTCTCCTCTAGAAATATTTTTGGAGTTATATCAATGAGTGGATACTACACATGTTTGTATCATGTCATAATATCACTTATAGCAAATTTACTTGATGTATATCTATGTATACAGTTGTAAATAACAACAAATAAATTTTTTAAAAAATTGTTCTAAATGGACCTAGTTATTATAAACTAGTTTTTTATCTCATTTCATTGCTGATTAATGTTTTTATGAGACTATTTCTGGTATACGAATGTAAATGTTGAACTGAAATCTTTCTGTTAAATTCATTTCACCTTCAGCAGAGTAACGAGCCGAGAAGGCAGGGAGGTGTAAGTATCTCGTGTTTATGGCCGAAGGGGCCGTTGTACACATATACATAATGGTGTTACGACCCCACGTCTCACGCAACACATCCCCTGCACTTTTTGAGTGTTTTAATGCACCTTGCATGTTAATGCCCTTCTCGGCTCTGTTATTTTAGCACCGCACAATATCGATGCCGAAAAGTAATATTTTAAGTCCAACAGCCCAAGAGGAGATAAAAGTCAGTCATTTCACCAAATTTGTTATTACTTATATGAAAACAGTGTATATAATTACTATTTAAAATTAATGAGTCTGCCAAGTATAATTGATGCGAATAAAAAATGGTCGCTTCTTCAGAATGTTTTTTTTTATCATTCGAAGCTCCATATCTTTAAAACTACCAACAAGTTAGAAAAAAATTAATTTAAGAACTTTATATCTCAAAAAACATTCAACGAACTGTTTTCTCCACCACTCAAATTAAAGCTAGTTTTATTTACTTTAAAGTAGTTTACGACGCTTATTCTCGTAGGAATCATAGTTTTTATGATATTTGATAAAATTAATTAATTTCTTATTTTCGGACAAAATTTATATTCACATGCGAATACCATAAAAAAATATTACACCTTCAAAGAATGCTAGCAAGAATATTTTTAATACTCGCAGATATATCAATGTCTTATGGTTTCTGAGACATATTTTTTTCAAAAATCAAACATTTTATCCGAACAACTAGAAATTAACATTTTGTAAAAAATCATGAAAACTACTACTTTAAAGAAGATAAAGGTTATAAGCTACTTTATAAAACATTTAACTAGCTTTAATTTGAGTGCTAACAGAGATCTATACATTGGATGGTTTTTGAGATAAAGATTTCTCAAAATAAATTCACAAACTACTGATTTTTCAATACATTTTTTATGAAGTTTTGCTTTTTAAAAAACCATATCTTGAGAACTATTGAACGTAAATAGCTCTATTAGGGCTCATATTTTAGAAAATTTACTTTAATTTAAATGATGTTCTCTTAGATTTTCTAATATTGTTGGTAGTTTTAAAGATATAGAGCTCCAAATGAAAAGTTAATATTCTGCTGTATTATCTATAAACGATTTGACGTTAATTTTCAAATACTTTACGGTAAAAACCAAATTGTTTATGGTTTTTGTCGATTTACGTCATTAGGACACCCAGGGTCAAAAAAATAAAATAAAAGCGCTTAATCATATTTTCATATTCCATTATTCAAAATCTGATTTCAAGAACCCTATCTGAAAATAGTATCATATATTAAGAATACCACCACATCTAAGAAATGACGACCATCCAACCACAAATCTACCAGATCAGCCAAGATACAATCTTCCCACTTACGTTTCGGTCTGCTTCGACGTTTACCCGTCATATCAGTGTTTATTAACATTTTAGAAATCCGTTCGTTTCTAAGCTCTATGACCTTATATGCCGCAACGCTATAACCTGAATTTAATTAAATATCTACCAGTTATGGTTATCTCAATTTAGCCTTTTGTAACCTTCGAAACTCTCTGGTTGATTCATCAAAATATTTTATTTTCAAAAACCTTAAGTCGCTGTTCATCCCTTTGTGTAAGTAGTCACGTTCCGCAACCATAAAGAACATAAGGAAGGATAATAGTTTTGTAAATTCTAATTTTTTTTTATTTTCAGGACATAAAGCGCGAAATAAGAAATTTAGAAATTTTAAATAACAATAATTTCCAGCCTTCAACCTCGCTTTTATTTCTTCGTCAATTTCGTTTTTTCTAGTTACCGTAGAACCTAAATACTTAAACCTATCTATCTGTTCAAACGTATTTCTTCCTATATCGCCTAAATTGCTCCCGTTTCTCCTGCTAACCATATATTTTGTTTTATCCCTATTTATTTCGAGACCTCCTTATCGTATTTTGATTTATGGTTTAATTTTTTTTGTTATATAATGTATTTAACGTGGACTTATAATAAACATTTAGCACGCTGGCTCCCGAACTAATGGTTTAACCCACCCTGAAAATTTCTCGGTCTTGAGGGTTAGTCTATCTCACCCCGTTCTAGCCAAAGAACAGTAGTGGCTTATTTTTATCTTATTTAATTTTGAAAGTATCATTTATTGTTTTAATATTTAATATTTGTATGAATCCATTCTTAACATTCGTAATACCAAGGTTTGAAACAAACACTTAATACTAAAGAGGTCGCTTCAGTCCCACAATAGAATTTTTCTTATTTATTTTATTAAACCAAGTATCAACATTCCATCTTGTTAGTGAAAATAAATAGCTAAATGGATATAAAGACTGAATTTCAAAAAATATTTATTTACTTGTTTATTATTACCCTTAATTAGTACAAGAGCCGAGGAGAAAAAAAGTCAGTCATTTCACCCTAATTTTTTATTACTTTAACTTATATAAAAGTATATACAGAAAACTTATATATCATTATCAGTCTAAATTGATGGGTCTGCTGACTATAGGTAAGGGGAATACAAAATGGCGGCTGTTTCAAAACGTTCAAAATAATTAATTATTCTTGCGGTGTTCAATATATTTAAAACTACTAAAACCATTAAAACACCCAAGAGAACATCATTTAAAGTAGAGGAAATTTTCTAAGATATGAGCCCTAATATAGTAAATTACGTTCAATAGTTCCTAAGATATAATTTTTTAAAAAGCAAAATTTCATAAAAAATGAGTAGTTAATGAATTTATTTTGAGAAATCTTTATCTCGAAAATGATTCGATGTATAGATGTCTATTAGCACTCAAATTAAAGCTAGTTAAGTGTTCTATAAAGTAGCTTATAACCTTTATCTTCTTTTAAGTAGTAGTTTTCATGTTGACAAAATTAAAAAAAAAAAAAAGTTGTTTGGATAAAAATATTAATCTTAGAAAAAATATATCTCAAGAACTATAAGACGTACATATATGTCTGTCAGCATTAAAAATAAAGGTAATTAAATTTATTCTAAAGTAGTTTAAGGCACTTATCTTCTAAGGTTAGTAGTTTTTATGACATTCGCATAAATTTAAATTTTGCACCTGAAATTTTGTCCGAACAATTAATAATTTATTTTAGCAAATATAAAAACTACTACTCCTACGAAGATAAACGTTATAAACTGGCTTATTTTACATTTAATTAGCTTTCATTTGAGTGTTTGTAGATATCTGTACATTAAATAGTTTTTGACATATAGATTTTTCAAATAAATTCACTAATTACTAATTTTTCAGTACACATTTTTCTGAAATGTTTCTTTTTAAGCTTTATATCGGGAAATATTGAATAAAAAAAGCTCTATTAGGACTCCTATTTTAGCAAATTTGCTTTACTTTAAGTGATGTACGATGATGTTGGTAATTTTAAGGATATAGAGCAACAAATGAAAAATTATTTTTTTCAAGGATTTTAAACAGCCGCTACTCGTTTTACATTAATACATATATTAATTACAGTTATGAATTCTATCACATTAATTTTCATTTGATTTCATTCTTATCCCTTTTCATCTCTTAATTTGTACTTTCTTTCAAATTTCTTCTCTTTATCTGTTACTATTACCGTTTTAATTTATTGTTTATAACCTTTAATTTTTCTTATTAAAGTTTTACGTTTCATTGTATACCCCTGTTATATTCCACTACTGTTTATTTTCTTACCTATAACAAGTGTTAGTATCTTTTTTACCCCGTGGAAGACCTGCAACGTGGGGCGAAACGTTGGCTCAAATACAAATAGTACACCCATTTACTATTTGACTTTTATTCCATCTATTTTCTAGTGTTGTTAGTGGTTTTAATGATATTGAGCTCCGAATGAAAAACATTTTTTCAAACATCCATAATTTTATCCTAACAACTAGAAATTAACATTTTGTAAATTTATTTTGTCAAAAATCATGAAAACTACTACTTCAAAGGAGATAAACTACTATATAGTAGCTAACTAGCTTTAATTTGAGTGCTGACAGACATCTGTACGTCTATCGGCTCTTGAGATATAATTTTTCATAAATAAAAACGTTTTCCCGAACAACTATAAATTAATATTTTGCGAATTTATTTTAACCAATGTTATGAATACTAATACTCCTACAAAGTTCAACGTCATAAACTACTTTATAGCACATTAAATTACTAACTACTAATTTTTCGATATATTTTTCATGAAATGTTGCTTTATAAAATATTATATACGGGGGTCTAGAAAACTTAAATAGCTCTATTAGGGCTCATATTTTAGCAAATTTACTCTACTTTAAATAATGATCGATTAGACTTTTTTAGTGTTGTCGGTAGTTAGTAGTTAACATATAGAGCTCTAAATGAAGAATTAATTTTTTTTTAACGTTTTGAAAAAGTATCCTTGGTCCCATCCTCTACACCGTCTATACAGCTGACATTCCAACCAATCCTAACACTATCCTCACCACGTATACCGATGATACATGTGTGCTCGCTGTTAATAATAATCCTTTAATTGCATCCCAAACTCGATTGGGATTAAAATAAATCCCAACAAATCCCATCAAATTACCTTTACCCAACGTCGTAAGCCTACTGACTGTTCTACAGTATACTTCAATAATGTTGCCCTTACTCCTATAGAACAGATCCGCTACCTTGGACTACATGTGGAAAAACGACTAACCAGGAATCCTCACACAAGACTGAAAAGACAGGAAACTGCACGTCCATTTCGACTGTTACAACATTTAATAGACAAACGGTCCAAACTTCCAATTCATAACAAAAGACTGATTTACATGACAATTATAAGGCCTATCTGGACATACGGCGTTGAGCTTTGGGGCTCCACTAAACCTTCGAATTCCTCTCGTGTCCATTCCTTACAATCCGAAATCCTTCGTAAAATCCTAAATGCTCCCTACTTTTTCAATAATAAAACCATCCACAAAGACCTTAATGTTTAATTTGTAACCGATCTAGCCGGGACCAGATATCAATCCTTCCATTATAAACTTTCTAACCACTCAAACCCATTAGTTTCTAATCTTGCTTCCTCTTTTATTCCGGACAATCCTCCGAGGCATCTGAAAAGAAGATGGCCTCCAAACCTTATATTGTAAAAATGTTTTTAGAGTGCTACCAATAGGTAGTTTGTGTACATGCTTGTATCATAAAGTTATGATTTCTTCAAACCTTTTGAAACAGTCGCCATTTTTTATTCCCCCTACCAATACTAGGCAGACTCATCAATTTTTACTAATAATTATAGATATTTTTCATTAAATTAATCAATAATTGGGGTGAAGTAACAGACTGTTTTCTCCTTTTGAGCTCTTGTACTTCTGTCGCGTTGTAAGAGATCAGCCGTTTTATAAAATGTAAGTTAATAATTTGATGTTTGTTTTTGTTTTGAATATCAAATGACTTGGCCAATTAGTCTGCAAAAATTTTTTTTAATTTTATTTAATTTTTTGTGACTAGTCAATAATTGAGGTATATTTATAAATGTTAAAGTATTATGTGAGGAAGTGATATAGTAATAATGTGATAACAATATTTAGGTAGATCTTGACCTAATGGCCGAAACGTTGGAGGATTAAAATAAACTGTTGAGAGTATTTTGAATTTAATCATTTGTAGTTGGTGATATTATTAATATAAACCACTCACAAACAATTAATTAATCAATTAATCAGCTTATATGTTTCGACAAAACGCCTGAATTTAGTGTAGGTTTGTTCCACTGTGTGGCGGGTCTGTGATAGGCACGTGTTACAAATAATTGGTTGCATAAACTAGAACAGTGTTCGGTTCATGTTGTCCTATATAAGTAGCCTTCGGAAATAAAATAATAATTTTTAAATACTATTACATTTATAATCAAATACAATAAAGCTGTTAAGTTAGTCTAAATTAATGATAATCCATGATCAACTGACGAACATTCTGTAAACATTTATTATACCCTCTTTTAGTGCCCTTTGTACCACCACAGTTTAAACTACATTTTTTTTTTAAATCTCGAGTGAACACGATAATTGTCTGTTATATTGGAAAAGTTAACATTCAAACTTTGCCGGCCAATGATAGCAGGTTAAACTGAGATTCAGAGTAAATCTACGTTTAAATAGATAACCATATAAAGAACCTTCCATAGTTCCAGTTGTATCTGTAATCTAGTGAAGGTGTATTGTATTGTTTCGTTTCTTTCTAAATTCAAGAAAATACATTTATCGATATATACGATTAGACATATGATGAAACTTCAATGAATTAGTTGCTCAGGCAATAATGAAAAAAAAGAATGTATTCCGTCCTCGACCAAATCATTTTTTCAGCGATTTAGACAGTCAAAAGTGGCAGTTAAATAAATTTTTTAATTTAATTGGGCTCACGATTTCTATTATTAGTGATAGGAATTGCGGAGCTTGGCAGTTATCTCGGTTTAAGGTAACCTTTATTATAACCTAGTTAACAAAACTGTAGACCAGAAACAGGTCAAAAAGTTACCGGAGTTTCACTAAACTCTTATCTAAGTTATACAAAGCTTAGTTTTACTGGAGACTGGTGCAACTGGCCATTAGAAAGTTATCATTTTAAAAATTATCATGAAGTCAAAATTTTATTGAAAATGATGATTTGAAACACCTATTTGTTATTACTAAACAACATCTAAAAATTAATCAACTTCTCAGAAATAAGTTTTTTTTACTAATTGAAATTTTACAGCCTAATTTGATTCAGTTGATAAAACATAAATTCATGCCTAAAGTCAATCGTTATAATTTAAATCGCTATAAATTTATCTATCGCTTCAAATTTGAGACTGGTAACAATTGTTTAAAGACAGAAATCGTTTACTATTACCAACTTTCAGTGAGAAGATTACGAAATAACTGATATATGACAACAAATTTATTGATTTATTGAAATATACAATGTATAAAAAAAATACTGTAAGTAAATGTGATAAATGATTTAGAAGAAATGATAATCTGGAGAAGACACCATCCAAAGGTGGTACTTCAATCATTGCTTTACATTAGAAGATTCCGTGACCATCTTATTTTCGGACGCCACGGAGGATTATCAGGAAATGTTGAGGATGTGATATTAATTTGAGTTTGGGTTTTTAAGAATTTTGCAATTAAAGGAAGTTTATCGATTTCGAGCCAAATCTGAAGCAAATGGGATGTTGAGGTCTTTATGGACGACTTTATTGGTGAGGTAATAAGTAGCATAAAGGATTTTTGATTGTAAGGATTGGATACGCAAGATATTGGGTGGTTTGGTGAAGCCCCAAAGCTCAATTCCGTATGTCCAGATAGGCCTTATTATTGTCATGTAGATCAACGGATCTGTTAGACAGGTATAAATGGGGTGTTATTAAAGGATACTATGGGGCAGGAAGTCGTTGGGATATGACGAAGGATAAATGTGATTTGATTTGTGGTACAATGGAATTATTCACAAATAATAGGCATGTATCATAAGCGTGCGTTGTAAGGATACAGTTAGTATGGGTTGAGATGTCAGCTATAAAAACTAGGATATTATCAGGTATCTAAAAAAAATATATGAAAATGAAAAATTCATATTTTCGTGTAATTTTTTTAATATTTATTTATTGCTATTAACAACTGTACATTTAGTAAATCTGATCTCAGTTAAATTGGAGTGTTACAGGCGTGTAGAGAAACTATTCATTGCCATCACTCTAATGACGATACATTAGCAGGTCTCATGGCCATCTTCTTTTCAGGCGCCTCGGAGGATTGTCAGGAATGGAAGAGGAAGGTTAGAAACTAGTGAAATTGGGTGGCTAGAGAGTTTATAATGGAAGGAGTGTTAATAGCTGAAATCGACGTGCAATTTCGGGCTAGATTTAGACTCAACATAGCCAGAAACAAAAACGAATATAAAAAATATTTAAGGGTTAAAATGTAGAAGCCTTTCACATTAGGGATATTAATGAAGTTTTATTAAATGTAAAATGGTTTTCCATGTTAAAGGTCATAAGTAATTTTAGTTTAATAAGTTATATAAATTGTGGCAGCACTATTTAAAGTCATGTTAATTGGTGAATGCATAAGAGCTCCTAGCGGATTTTCTGAGCAACTTATTTTATAACCTTTCCTTCTTAAACTTCATGTTATTGTTCACTTATAAGTTTTGATAAAAGTAATTTATTACAACATGCCTAAATTGAGTGAAAAGTGGAAGTTGCCGACTGAGTGCCTAGTTGATCTTCTAACTCTTGAGGAAAAGAATCAAGATGAGCTAATTGACAACTGTCATTACATTATGATTATTGTCATCCATTGCTTTATTAGTTATAAAATCATTCAAAACAATACTAACACAATCAAAACATAAACTAAAAACAAGAAATAAAATGGTGAAGAGCTCAGCTGGTCTATTTCGTGACGTCATTCTCCATTTAACAGACCTAGTAACAGACTCTCAACCATGTTATATGGTATATCGTTTTAATCTGGTAAAAGAAGGAAATATTTCTCCATTTAACAAGAGTTATTCCATTTAACACGCTTTAACATGTTTTTTTACATATTTAAAATTTATTTATTGATATTTACAACTGTACATAAATACATCAAGTAAATTTTAGGAAATCATAATGGTATGGTACAAGGATGTAGAGACACTACCTATTGTTAGCACTCTAAAAACATTTTTACAATATAAGGTCTCGAGGCAATCTTCTTTTCAGACGTCTCGGAGGATTGTCCGGAATAAAAGAGGAAGCAAGATTAGAAACTATTGGGTTTGAGTGGTTAGGGAGTTTGTAATGGAAGGATTGATTTCTGGTTCGGGCTAGATCGGTTACAAATGGAACATTAAGATTTTTGTGGATGATTTTATTTGTGACAAAGTAGAGAGCATTTAACATGTTAAACTAAAGTGTGTTATAGATTGAATCCTTGAAATTATTTTCTGAAGAACTAAGGGCTAAAATCATTATTTAAAATGTAACAAACATTTAATAGAGGTACTTTTCTTTGTTCGGAGGTTATTTTATAAGTACAATAATGTCTTTCGACTCCAATGATAAGCTGCTCGCTCCATATAATAGTCCTTAGTATACGACAGAAGTCCGATATCCTACAAGGTTACCATTCTGGAACAAATAAGCGTGATTTTTACTTTCTTATTTATTTGTAGGTATTTGTGGATCGGGGTTTACAACTTTTAGAATTCTTCAGCTCTTTGGACTTATTTTACCTCCAGCGGCCTCCCAAGATATAATTGAGCTGAAGATGAGATAGGGGTGACGTGAGCGACCCTGGCGGCAGATTGGATCAACGACCGCCGCGGCTGGCCCAGTTCTCTCCCGACTAGGTCAATGGACAATGGGCAATCTAGTTCTCGCTCCTTCGATATGTCTGCGCTCATGTATTCAAT
>NW_027115012.1:249029-273057 GCF_000696795.3 Halyomorpha halys
ATATAATATAAAAATCTATATAAAAATGTTTGCTAAATGTTCAGGATTATCCTTAGAAGATTATAGGCTAGCCCGTTTTTTCTTGGTAAAAAAGTTATTATCAAAATAAATCATTTTTGGCGCATAGCTCAGAAAGTATACATTTTTTCAGAGTTATTATATGCCAACTGTTACTAATGTTATTTAATGATTTTTTTATTCATGATTTCGATAAAGTTGATCAACAAAATTTATTTTAGGAAAAAGCAAAATAAAATTAATGCATACACAAGAAAATCTCTATGGTAAGTCGTCAAGTTAATATAAGCTGTTTAGTTCCCCAATAGGTTACTTGACGCATAAATAAAAAAATATTTTATAACAGCTGTGGATCGAGCTGGACAACCTCCTGTGTTCATACATCGACTATATGAAGTAAGTACCTAGAGAACGTTCCTGAACACATTACCTCCTAGCACAACCATTGGTCTAGAAACATACCAAATCACCATCTTGCACAAGAAAAAACACTTACCTACCAAGTACTGAATCAAATAACCTTCATGAACTATAGGGTTACATGGTTTTATTTAGTTTTTTTCGTGTTTATTTGAAAAAATAACATAACCGTTTTTTTTTCTATGTTGTTGTTGTTGTCTGGGGCTTAAGGGCGTAAAACCCTGAGGTCATCAACGCCCATTTTTTTTCTATGTTTACAAGTCTAACGATCGTTGATATAATATAAAATTCAACTTAGAATAGCCTTAAAATAAACAAGATACTGTATTAAACTTTTAATTGTATGAAAGAAGAAAGAAATTGTTATCTTTATTTTATTTCGTTTATCAATAAATGGTTATGAAAACAAGATGGTCGTGGTGCGGTCAGTAAATAAACGCAAATAAGTGAAATTTATTTTATGTATTTCTGCCCAGGTTTCAACCTAAATTCTATGCCTTCATGAGGTCTGAAAAAAAAACTAAATCATTTTATCCCCTTGCTTGCGCAGTGTGGGGTTACAAGGGGTTCATTGGAAGAGTCTGGACCAGATATCTCGCTCTTGGACCATCTCCCTTCTCCTAGTCCAGTCCATATCCCGCCTCCTTAACACTCTCCTCCCAGGAAATGCGTGGCCTTCCTCTTGGCCTTCCTCCACGCGAGTCTCATATGACTTCCTGGCAGTTCTTGCCTGGTCCATCCGATGGAGGTGTCTGAATCACCTTAGCTTGTGACTAGCACCTCTAGGATGCTCTCAGCCGGTTTGACTCCGAAGTTAGTCCGAATGGTATTGTTCCATACTCTATCTCGTCGCGTCCTTCCTTCCACCTTACGAAGGTAACGCATGGATTGGATCCGGCTCTGAGGGTTTACGATTCGGAAGAGTAGAAAACAATAGGGAGAAACGTCGATTTGTCGATCATTATTTTAGTTTTTCTCGTCACCTCCCTTTTATCCAGAAAAAAAAACCCTTCGAAGCAAACTAAATACTCTTCCAGCTTCATTGAGTCTTTGAGAAACTTCTTCAACCACTTTCATTAAGATGAGCACCTAGATATTTGAACTTCTCGACCTGCTCTAGTCTTTCTCCGTTCGCTCTGATCACCCTAAAAAACATGATAAGAACCTTAATTCAGAAAAAAATGAAAATAACAAACAAAATTCGAAATATGCATAACAATAAATTAAGTAGACCGTAGATAATACTAATAGAAGATAAAATATAATATTGTAGAGGTAAAGATTATACAAAACAAATGATATAAAAAATAGTAATTGAAATTAACATAATAAAATATTTAATGATTAAAGATATATAAATAGGGAACAAAAATTTATATTAACATAAATAAATGTGTGAAAAAAACGATATATATGATACAATGAGTAAGAAAAAAAACGGAATATATGCTACATTGGATAGAAGATGCACAGTAAAAAAAAAATAAGCTAAAATAAAGAGTGAATTGTTGGAAAAATGAATTAAGAATGAACAAGAGAAAAGATATGTGTGGGGGTGGGAAAAGTACAAAAAGATACAAGTGAGGAAGAGTACAAAAAAAAAGTTAAACAAAGTGGAAATAGTCGATGGTATATATAGCTAAATATGAAACACAGTTTAGATAAAATAAAGTAAATAAAAAATTAAACTAACGGTTTATAGGGTAAATTACAAAATAAGTAATGAAAACGAATGGTCCGAAAATAATCATATTTAAAGAGAAACTATTGTAAGCTAAATGGGTGATGATAAAGATGAAAAAAGACTTATTAACTAGCAGTAATAAAGTTTATTTTATTTATAATCTTTACGCTTTCTTGAGATTGGTTAATATTGTTTAAATAAATAAAGTTCTATTTTAGTCTCAAAACATTTTTTATTCCTTTATAAGTCTGACGTTTCGGCCAATTTGGCCATCCTCAAGGACAAACTAAAGATATTTCTAAAATAAATAATGTAGCTTACTTCCGACTCTCTTGGAAATAATAACATGTACAAAATAATAAAATTATTATTTTTTTTTTTTTTATGATTTTTGCTTTGAGCTGACTCAAGAAGAATTAATTTTTTTTATATGATTTTTCGTTTAAAAATTTCCGCTATTTATTATAGATAAAAGGGTAATAGTACGAAATGTTTTTACAACATAATTTTTTTTTTTTTTTAATTTTTTACAACATAATTAGGTATAAAATTAGATCGTGTTATTCGTGATTTCTCATTAATATTACGTAAAATTAAAATTCATTAATTTCTGGAAAATGTGCATGATGAAGACTGGAAAAGAGCGGCTGGAGGAATGAATGAGTGTCCTCCAAAATGCCCTCACCTTGAAGACAGGTCAACGAGGTTGTCTAGGTCTTTGATTGCAGGCGTCTAGATTGTAGGCCTGCAGTTTGAGGCCTTATAGGATGTTATGCAACGGGCTACATCCAACAGCATAAGGAATCCATACAACAACATGCTCTTGTCTTACATATCACATGACCACAGCTGACTTTGGTTCGATATCGCATTATGCTCTATGTTGTCCATATTGATCTTACCAAAAAAAAAATTACAGTACTGATAGATCCGAAAATCAAAAATTTTAAAACAGAATTTTTATTATTATTATTTTGGAGTTCTATCTATGGATAGATTCTCCACATGCCTTGTATCATGCCATCACGAATCACTCAGATCACATTTACTAGATGTATTTTTATCTAAATACAGTTTAAAATATGCATACATATTTTTTTTAAAATAACAATTTAGAATATCCTAAAATAACAGATTATATTTTCTATTAAAGAAAAAATTAAGAAAGTACCGATCTATTTATAGTATCTAAAAATAAAATTAAAGAAACTGCAAATTTTTTTTATTATTATTTTTTACTTTTTCAGAACTAAAAAGAATGGTGCCAAAACTGGAGGATTAAAATAAATTCCAATAAATCCAAATCACATTTACCCTTCGTCGTAAACCTTCGTCTTGCCCCACAGTATTTTTTAATAATACCCCACCTATTCCTGTTCTGTTACTTAGGACTAAATCTGGACAAACGACTGACATGGAATCCTCATACAAGACTGAAAAGACAGGAAACTGCTCGTCGATTCCGACTATTACAACATTTACTTGACAAATGGTCCAAACTTCCAATCCATTACAAAAGACTGATGACTATTATAAGGCCTATTTGGACATACGGAGTTGAGCTTTGGGGCTCCACTAAACCATCTAATTCCTCTCGAACCCAATCCTTACAGTCCAAAATCCTTCGTAAAATCCTTAATGCTCCTTACTTTGTCACAAATCAAATCATCCATCAGGACCTCAATGTCTCCTATGTTGCCGATTTGGCCAGAACCAGATACTAATCCTTCCATAATAAACTTCCAAACAAACTCGTTTCTAGCCTCTTCTAGCTTCTCCTCCTAGGCGTCTGAAAAGAAGATGGCCCCAAGATCTTCTCCTTTAGAAATATTATTATTTACTTAAATTATTAAAAAAAAAAAATTTTGTCCTACAGTATCTTTTTTAAATATTCCACTAACGCCTGTTGAACGAATTCAGAACTTGACCAGAGACTTACTTGGAATCCACATACATGACTGAAATGACAAGAAACTGCTCGAAGATTTCGATTGCAACAATAACTACTTGACAAACGCTTTGGGGCTACACTATGCCTTCAAATTCCTCTCTTATCTAATCCTTACAACCAAAATTCCTTAATACACCTTAAATCAATAAATCCATCAGGACCTCAATGTTCCATATGTTGCCGATTTGGCCAGAACCAGATACAAATCCTTCCATAAGCTTCCTGACCACTCAAACCACTTGTTTGAAACCTGAATTCTACTTCATTACTTGATAATCTTCTTAGGCGTCTGAAAAGAATGAAATCCGTTGATCTACAAGACTATAATAATGACTATCTAGATATGCAGTTGAGCTTTGGGGTCCACTATGCCCTTGGATTCCTCTTGTACAAATCCCTACAACCAAAAATCCTTAATACACCTTAAATCAAGTAATCCATCAGGACCTCGATGTTCCATACGTTACTGATTGGGCAAGAAAATACCAATTCTTGCATAATAAACTTTCTAACCACCCAAACCCACTTTTTTCAAACCTGAATTCTCCTTCATTACCTAATCCACTTAGTCGTCTGAAAAGAAAATGACATTGAGATCATCTCCTCTTGAAATGCTATTGCATTTCTATCAAAGGAGAGATTCTCCACATGTTTCTACCTTACCATTGTATAACTAACATCCAATTTACTTGTTGTATATATTTTTTAAAACAGTTGTAAATATAAATTAATAAATTAAATAATATAAATTCTCTAATAATTAATTAATAAATTAATAATTGATTAGAGAACTCGGTATAAATAGAAGGATAAGTAAGAAGCGTGCGAGATAGGCAGAATATCGACCTGCGAGCTGACGTGTTAGTAGAGAGATAAATTCCTCGGCAGTTACTGCACTTGGGTTACATGCAGTGCGTGCATCCTTGCCTATAACTTGCACCTTGTCTTAGCTATATTCTCAAATAAGTGTCTAATCTCCAAAGTAGTTATGTAGTCCAAAGTTATCTTCTTTATTTTAAAAATATATTATATCTTTTAATTTCTTGTGGGAGTGTATAGCTCAATGGTAAGGCACTGTAATAAAAACTCCAAGACCTGACTGACTCATAAATAGCGGGCAATTTTCTACAAAAAAATCGGATTCTTCTTAGGTCAGGTCTATACAAAAACCACAATAACAAAAAACTTTTTTTTTTAAATTTATTTATTATAATTTACAACTGTAACAAAAATATATTAAGTAAATATGTGGAATGTTTCAAACACTTGACGATCTTAAAAAAGAACCACTCAATGGTGGTACTTCAAACATTAATTAAAATTAAAAGGTCCCGTGGCCATGTTCTTTTCCGAGACGCTTCGAAGGGTTCCCAGGGATAAGTATGAGAGATTAAGAACTAATGAGTCTGGATGGGTACGTAGTTTGGAATAAAATGACGCATATCTATTTCGTGCCTAAAAAAAAAACTTAAAATAATAATTTTTTATTTTGTACCTATATTATATAACCATTATAGCCATGGGAGAGGGTAGCTTATTGGTAAGACACTGTATAACAAAAACCCGAGTTCGAATGCGGCTGACATATAATTATTTTGTTTTACTTTAGCCATGAGTCAGCCCTATGGGTTAGGGAGTCCAATGGTGTCCACCAAGCCACTTTGATAGAGGCCTTGATTAGGTAAAAGTTTGACGATCGAGTGTGATTCTTACCGAATCACCTCCTTGCACAACCGTTGGTCTAGTGACGTGAGTTTTAGCTGTGCAGATTTAATTTTTTTAATTACATTATTTTTTTAATGATTTATTTAATGTAATTTACAACTGTACAAAATAATTCAATACGTAAATATGTTGTATGTTTCATATACACTTGAAAATCTTGAAAAGGAACCACCCATTGGTGTGGACCCCTCGGAGGATTATCAGGGATTGTTAAGGATGAAAGATTAAGAATTAATGGGTTAGGATGGTTAAGGAGTTTGGAATGAAATGACGCATATCTGTTTTGGGCCAAATCTGCAACGAATGGGATGTTAAGGTCTTTGTGAATGAGTTTATTTGTGATGTAATAAGGAGTATCAAGGATTTTGGATTGTAATGATTTTTTTTTGTATTTATTTATTTATTTTTTATTTATTTATTTTTTTTTAATTTCCAATAATATTTATATCATTTAAAAGGTTCATCATTTGAAGAGCCACCTCTACAAAATTTCATCACTCGAGACTAGATTTTGGTACACTTAAAAAGTGCGATAAAAAAACGCAAATGTGCAAAACTTGCAGTTAAAATCCGAAATATTTAAATTAGTGTATTGAATACACTAATCAAGTTCACTACAAAAACTCTTATACATTATGATAATCAGACTAATTTGGACGTACGGAATTGAGTACTCCACAAAACCATGAAATTGCTCCCATATCCAGTTCCCTCTTAAGGATTAAATTCACTCGTCATATAAGGACCTCAACATCCCATTAGTTGCAGATTTCGCCGAAAATAGATATATCTCTTTTCATTCAAAAATCCTTACCAACCCGAACTGATTAATTGTTAATCTCTCATCCTTAACAATCTCTGGCAATCCTCCAAGGCGTCCGAAAAGAAGATGGTCACGGGATCTTCTAATTTAAATTAATTATGGAAGTTCCACCATTGGTCAGTTCCTTCCTAAGATTACTATGTTATGAAGCAGTTATCACATTTACTTATTATTTAAATTATATACATATAAGTATACACATATTATTATTTTTGTTATTTTTTTTTATATATATGCAGTTATAATTTTCAATAAATTGATGGGAATTTAGCTTTGGGGCTCCACCAAATCATGGAATTGAACTTACAATCCAAAATCCTTGATGCTTTTTATTAAGTTATAAATAAACTCGTCCATAAAGACCTCAACATCCCATTCGTTGCATATTTGCCAACCCAAACCAATCAGTTCTTAATCTCTCATCCTTAACAATCCTCCGAAGCGTCCAAAAAGAAGATGGCCGCGAGATCTTATTTAAAGTAAAAATTGAAGTATCACCATTGGGTGGTTCCTTCCCAAGATTATGACGTGTTCTGAAACATTTACTTATTGTATTTTTTTTTTATGTAGCTGTAAATTTCAATAAATAAATAAAAATTGATTCATACATTTTAAGGCTCCGTTCATTTTTAAATGATCGTATTAGTCAAATTTTCCAAAACGTTGGGTTGTAAAGATTGGATTGGAAAACTTTTAAAATTTAAAAAAATGGAGTTACTCCGAATTCATAGAATTTTAAAATATTCAGTCACTTTAATAAATTATAAACTCATAAAAAAAATCGATAAATTAAAGTTTTTCCTAGTGAATTTGATGTCAAATTATAATTGTATGAAACAGGAGGACACCCCTAATATGTCTACATTAGAAGGTTTCGAGGCCTTATTTATATCTTATTTTAAGGCGCCTCGGAGGGTTGTCAGAAATGTAAGAGGAAACTAGGTTGGAAACTGGTTTAGGTGGTTAGGTAGGATATAATAGAAGGATTAGATATCCTGTATATAAGGAGCATTAAGGATTTTACGAATGGTTCTGGAATTTAAAAATTGGATACGAGAGGAATTCGATGGTTTAGTGGAGCCCCAAAGCTCAAGTACATCAGTCTTTTTTAATGGATTGGAAGTTTAGAACGTTTGTCCTGTAAGTGTTGTAATAGTCGGAATCGACGTGCTGTTTCCTGACTTTTCATTCATGTAAGGATTCCAGGTTAGATATTTGTCCAGATCTAATCCTAGGTAACTGACCTGTTCGACTGGAATATGTGGGGTATTATTAAAGGATACTGTAGGGTAGTTGGTAGGTTTACGACGAACAAAAGTGATTTGAAGAGAATTATGTTAATCCTCCAATTACGGCACTATTCTTCGAGGGTTGTGATATGAGCTGGGAGAGTTCGATGTAGAATCAAACTTGGTTTATTATCAGCTAAGTATCAACCTCGATTGAAAATGCTTAAATACCGATTATTAAAAAATCTTCCTAAAACTATTTTTATTAGTTTTAAAAACGGATAAATATATAAACGGATATGATAATTAACTTAAGAAGATAAGAGGAAAAACAATTAGTTAGTTAATAAGACTAGTTATAAACCGTTGAAAAGCCTTTTGGAAAGATTCTATGAAGTATAATATTTTTCAGAGTGTGAGTGGATAGCCATTGGCCAGGCACTGTACTATAAACTGCAAGAACTCGAGTTCGAATCCGGCCATGGCAGATAATTAATTTTTGTTTCACTGTAGCCGTGAGTCAGCCCTGTGGGTTTAGGAGCCCTCAGAGGTACACCCAGCCCCATCGAGTGGGTAACCTTAACTGAATGAAAATCTTGCGGTCAAGCGTGATTCTGACCAAAGCACCTCTTTGCCCAACCTTTGTTCTAATAACAGTAATCAAAATATGGAATATCATTATTACTAATTTATTTAATCTCAATATACTTCTTTATTTTCCGTCTTTTAGTGTGTTGAATTTTATTTTCTCATATCTGCTTTTCTATTTTTAAGTGTTATTACGTCCTTGTTTATTTTTTGGTAATTCTTTTTTAATATTCGTATTATTTTTATTCACGAACCGGCCAGCAAAGACCACTCGAATATCGTTTTTGATTCATTCTCACACCTTTCGCCTTCCTTCTACTGCAATACTCTTTCATCCTGCTGGACTGTTCCTCCCGCTCTCAGTCCATTCTCTCCCCTTCGTCTCTCCTTCTTTCCCACAAGAACTCCAACCCCTTTTAGTTAATTCTCGAAATGCTCCCTATTCAAGCAGTCATTGTATATTTTATATCATAACTATTTTTATTTTATCTTTTTTTTTTATTTGTATATAATTTTTCACATATATTTACATATTTTTAACCCTACCTTAATTTGCCTTTTTTTTATCGTATTATTCTATGTCAAAATATTTTTAGATGTATCTTTTTAGCTCTTATGAAGCTCTACAAAGTGGGGCGAAACGTCGGCATATAGTTGTTAATTATTGATGAGGAGAAGATGGTTGGGGGTGCGGTCAATGAAACACAAATAAGTATGACTAACTTATTTTAATGCGCCGACGTTTCGGCTAGAGTTTCTAGCCTTCTTCAGGGCTAAAAAACAAAACAAGATAACAACCACAGTAAGTATAGAAAAATAAAAAATATAAAAGAAAGTATAAACAAAATAATTTTATACATACAATGAATAGTTTTACAAAATAGAATTAATAAAATTAAGTGATGAGAGAAGCGGGAAATAAAATGTAGACATAGGTAATTGAAAAAGCGGGTGCAATAACTTACTTAAGGAAATGAAATAAAATTAAAGTTATATAATGCAAAGAAGTATGGACATATTAGTTATTATTAATTTAAAATTTAAATATGAAAAGAAAATGAAAATTGAGAGGAAGAAAATATATGTAACAATAATAGATGATAAAGAGGCAAAATTATAAGTATAGTGTACAAAACTTATAACGCGGGCAGGGAAAAGGGATAAAAGTGGAGAAAATAAGGGTAAAGAGTAAAATAAGATAAAAGTAAAAAAAGGGGAAAGAGTAAAATAAAGAAAGGGGAAAGAAAACAAAAAAGAAGAATGAAAAAAAAAGTTGTTAATTATTATTTTTTATTTATTTATTTTTTTTACCGCACCCCGACCATCTTCTGCACGATCTGAAATCATTATTAAATTTAAAGTGAAATTACCTTCAAGGGGCGTGGCCTAATTCCCACCCCTGAGCGTCATTTTAGCTTAGAAGGAGAGAAACTTTTTGGTACCAGTACCACGAATCAGGTTATACATGGCGACAGGTTATGGCACATAACTATTCCACGTGATAATTCGTAAGTACCTGATCTCCTTCTATTCTATTCAGCCATTTATCAAACCGGCATTCCACGTAGTAACGTGTTTCCAAATAATCGATCCATAATTCATTATAGATGATAATCGGAAAGTTTACCAAATCGGTTGTTTTCACTCAGTTTCTAAATCCAGGTTACGTTAATCATTTTTCCTGGTAGCTATTAATAAATAGTTCAGTCAAATCAGACACTTAACCCGAGCACTAAAAAAAAAAAATAAAACAGTAAAATATTTAGCACTATATTGCACTTTTAATACATTATATATAAGTTCCAACGGTTTGCATTGTGGCTTTGAAACGGAATGTGGTAAAAACCGCATGTTTTTTATTATATCTCGATAATTATTAAGGTTTATTGTTTAATGCTTTTTAAAAAGCTATATCTCGAGAACTATTGAACGTAAATAGCTCTATTATGGCTCAAATCTTAGAAAATTTACTCTACTTTAAATGAGATTTTCTATCGATTTTGGTAGCTTTAAAGATATAGAGCTCCGAATGAAAAATTAATGTTTTTTAAGGTTATAAAACAGCGCATTTTTTATTCTTACTTCGTATACTTGGCATTAGCAAATTTCATGTAAACTATTATTCCTACGAAGATAAACATAATGAACTACTTTATTGCTCATTAAACTAGCTCTAATTTGAGTGCTAATAGACATCTGTACGTCAAATGGTTTTTGAGATATAATTTTTTCAAAATAAATTCACCAACTACTGATCTTTAAGTACGTCCCATACAACATTTTTATGAAATGTTGCTTTTTAAAAAGCTATATCTCGAGAACCATTAATCGTAAATAGCTCTAATAGGGCTCATATTTTAGAAAATTTACTCTTCTTTAAATGACGTTCTCTTAGGTTTTCTTGTGCTGTTCCTACTTTTTAAGATGTTGAGCTCTGAATGAAAAATTAGTTTTTTTATTGCTTTGAAACAGCCGCCGTTTTTTATTCCCCCTACCTATACTTGGGAGACTCATCAATTTTGACTAGTAATTATACATAGCTTTCATTAAAGTAATAAAAAATTGGGGTTAAATAACTGAATTTTTTCTCCTCTTGGGCTCTTGTACTATTACTTATCTGAATTTTTAAAAGACAATTATAGCGAATAGGTTGGTCGATGTACAGCATGTCACAATCTCACAAGAGATCAAAACATTAAAAAGTTAATTCTTCCCCGCCGGACCAGCCCCGATAAAAACTCCGGAGTCCAACGGTTTTAAAACATTTCCTTATAACGGGAAGAGGAGACTTTAAGATGGTTTAGTAGAGCAATATTTAAAAAGCGCCTGAAATTGAAAAATTGAGTTTTTTTTTTATATTAGTAGACTGTAAATGGGGACGACCATGCTGGGTTATATGTATGTATATATATATATTTTTTACTATATTTGAAATGGTTATATAATTTTAATATTTTTATGTGTAATGGAAAATAAACAATGGAAAATTAAACGTACTTGAAGAACGATAAAAAGGTAGAATAAAAATTTAAATGTATAAAGGAAGAAATAATAAATAATAATAATAAGGACAAAATTAATCATGTATAACTTTAGTTAGTTATAAATGCAGATTTTTTTATAAATCGACAATTTAAAAAAAAAATATTCTGTGACTATTTATATTAATAGGATTTGAAAACAAATTGTGCTTGACTAGTCATAAGTATCCTGTGTATGAGGCAACATTTTTAATAGAATGTTTTATTATTTCTTTTCCCTCTATATTTTAATTTATATCTCATTTCTTATTTGTCTACTAACCTGCAAAGTGTTTCACACCCAAAATATACATCCGTGAAATCCAGCGTAATCTGGCCATAGTGCAAGAGCGTTCCAATAACCCCCACATCCAATACATACCACGTACCATAAACCCATTAGGGACGCATCTATTGGTCAGTGCAATCACCACATCCTCGAATCGAGCCCGGAACAAGGAGACACATCCGAAATTATTCGAACGTCTATTCCTGGTATGGCGCTCGCTGTGGAGAACTCTAAATAAACCTTTGTGGAAAGTTCAGCATTGTTTGCATTCTGGAGAGGTTTCGTTCCCTTTCTGCTCAGATTTGTCCTTGCCAAACCCCTTGCCCTGAGATTTATGAGAGTGGTAAATTTAGTCTGAATCCCTCAGCATTTGTGTCAGTTGAACTCCCGAAATACGAGTATATACTCAGCGAAGCTGTTTATTTTTAGAGAATTTTATAATATCGCCCTCACGCTCTTGTTGTAGTGGGGGGCATGCCTTCGCACTCCAAGACGAAGCATTTGAGATCTTGGCTCCATTCTGCTAGTAAACGAACACTCAGGAACTAGAAGCTAACATGATATTCTTGGAGAGGTAAGGCAGAAGGATGAAAGAGAGGATTGGTAAATCTTCCATATGTCCTCGAAGATTCCTTCATACAACCATAGGTTAAATAAAATACATTCTATATTATCCAATCTGGTAATACTTTCTCCGTACTAATTTTCCAAATGGGCCTTTCAGTTACCAGATTGATTTATAAAAATCGATTCTTTAAAGTTGTAATTCCGATTGATCGAATTTAACAAATACGATTCTGTAACATCCTAGACATACTACCTACTTGTAATTTTAGTATCGTAAGATTTTTCGTTTTTATTTTTTGCTAGGATGTTCACATTTACACAGCTTACAAGTATTGTAGTTATTGGGACTTGTATAGACAAAACGTGTATTTCGGTTGAAAATTTCACATCGATTGAAATACTTCTCCGTATTATATATTGAATATTTATCGGTTAGTGAAAATTAATATAATAAAATAACTTGTATCACTATTACCAAGAAGAATCTTGGGTTCTGCACTAAATAAGGAAATACCATTATGACAAATATTTATTTATTCTGTTACTGCAGTCATGAGCCAACCCTGTGGGTTTGGGAGCCATCCGAGGTCCACTGAGCTTCATAGTGTGGACCCTTGATTGGGGATAAATCTGGCGGTCGAGCGTGATTCTGACCAAATCACTTCCTTGCACAACCGTTGGTCTAGTAACAGATACTACCTTACCCTTCTTTTTTTTAAATTTATTTATTTAATACCAGATTATGTTGGTAATCATGTAAGGCCCCTGGTGGGCCTTACATGGTTGATATAGCAGGTACTTTTTTTTAACCATTGATTATGTGGGTGTATAGTCTCGTACAAAAGACACCCCTAACTATATATGACGTTTTGGTAAAAAAAAAAAAAGAAAGATAAAGTAAATAGATAAAAATAATAACTCTTAATAAAAGAGAAAAGTAAAGGTAATGACAAAATAACATTTGTCGATCTTAAGAAAACAAACAATAGCTTTCCACTGGGTAAAAAAAATGTTAATTTAAAAAAAAAAATGACAAAAAGAAAAATAAATAAAATAAAATAGAAGTGAAGTTAATAACAGAACTGACGAATATAGAATTGATAACAGAATGTCCTGCAGCATCATGGGCTTGTTTTCGGGTTGAGGTTGGGTTCCCCAAGTTTTAAGTCACTGCACCTTAAACTGTCGGTAAATAAGAGTCGAAATTCATGATCCTTTTCTTGATGAAATCTTCTATCGACAAAATTTGTAATCCCGATGTATTTGGCCGTTTTTTTTTTTAAAATATTATCATTTTTTTCCTTTTCGTAAGCGATGCCGCTCTCTAGACTTCGCAATCATTCATCAGAAGTGGCCTGAGAATTGTTTTAAAAATAAGAATAGCTGTTTCTGGTTTTAGTTTGGTTTTTATATTTAGGATAGGACATTGCTAACCTTGTGCAGGTTTGAGTTAGTCCAATGTTGACTTGGTGATTCCAGGTAAGGCGGCGATCTAGGTGAATTCCCAGGTATCTCACTGTTTCTCAGCCAGGATTCCATTTAACTTATTATCTTTGAGGATTAGTTCAAGTGGGTCCCTTCGTGGTTTGTAGTGGTATATATAATTGTTGTGGATTCCTCCGTTTTCAGGTTTTCTTGCAGATAAAAACTTTACAATATTGCAGATTCTAGGTTCTCTCTATGCCCCATCCATGCAATTATATCTGGTCAATGTTCTAAAAATAATATATTAGAACAAAATGGAAAATTTAATTAGCCAACTACCTTTGTTGCATATTTCAAAAACATGGGTTGTATTCGTAAATAAAGGTACCTGTTGCGTTGTCCTCATCACACAACTTTCACTTGTTAAGCTACGTAAGTATGTTTTGTGCAACTCAGTGAGTTCGTCTTGATGCTATCGATATTTCTGTGATTATCGAAAAAATACTTAAATAATAAAAAGTTATATTTCTTGAGATGGAAATAAAAAATATAAATGTTGTCCTTGCTTAAATACTACATTTAAAAAAAAGATAACGAACCAGTCATGCCACCTGGAAAGATCATGCGGTCTCGGCATTTCTCGTTCGAATCGGATTTTCAATTTTTCTTTTTTGCTCCATTAATTATTCATAAAAATCTTTAATAATTTGTACTTATACATTGTATTGGGTTGTAAAATAAGTTCGTAGCGTTTTCCAATATTTCAATTTAATCCTCTCTGTGTTTATAAAATCATGTTCACTTGGTCAATAATGTTTACATATTCTAAAAAGGATTAGTTAAGGTGCTTTTATGCATCAGTATTAACCGAGATTCCTTATCTTTAAGTGGCATTTTGCTTGCTCAAAATGGAAAAGAAAAAAATTCATTTTCCTCACTTAATGATTTTTTTTTATTTCCGAAAAGGAAAATCCGCTGCACAGATGGTTAACAAAATTTTCAGTGTGTATGGCGATGATGCCTTAGGAGAAAGCACCGTCCGTAAGTGGTTTGCTCGGTTCAGAACCGGATATTTTGACTTGGAAGACGCAAAGCACTCGGGTCGTCCTTCAACTGTTGATGACCACATTCAAGCATTGGTCACAGACAATCCTCACTCTACGACACGGGATATCGCAGAAACGCTTAAAATATCTCATGCAAGTGTCTCATAATTGCAAAGGCATAGTTTTCCATCACGATAACGCCCGTCCTCACGTGTCTTTGCAGACCCGGCAGAAATTATTGGAGTTTGGCTGGGATGTTATCCTCCACCAACCCTATTCACCAGACCTTGCCCCAACAGATTTTCACTTATATCTGGCCCTTCAATACTCTCTTAACAGGAAACACTTTAATTCACTCGAGGACTGCAAAACGCACATAGAGGAGTTCATTGCGCAAAAATGCAAAAAAATGAAGTTCTGGGAGGACGGAATTAAAAAATTACCTGAAAGATGAATCAAAATGGGTCATATATAATGGATTAAAAATATTTATAATAATCTAAAGTTTTTATTCAAATCACCAGTAAAAAAGGCTACGAACTTATTTTACAACCCAACATATATCTGTCATAATTTTTTTTTCCGTTCGAGGTATTGGATAGATTGTATTGTAGGCTTGGAGTTAATTTTTAACAACTTAATAGCTTTAGGAAAGAGTGTGGGACGACCTCAGTAAATAAAGTAACAGATACAGTTATACTACTATCTTTGGAACACTTCCAATTCTAAATAAAAACGTTTGTCAGATTTGCCAAAATTCAAGCATTGCAGCGATATATTCCAAACATTTGTAACGTTTCGGCCTATTCTGCCTATAGTCTATTCATTTTATCCATCTTAACCCCAGTCAGAAATTATTTAAAATTCTGCTTATATTTTGAAGCTGTATGTTTTAAAATCAATTTTAATATGTTGACTTGAGTTAGGGTGAAAATTGGCAATAGAAACGTTACCAAAACGTTAAATATATGTCGATATAATTTTTTTTTTTTTAATCATTTATTTATTGTTATATACAACTATATAACATATATACAACAAGTAAATTTGCTGTAGGTGAGATAGTGACATGATACAAACATGTCGAGAATCTACTCATTGATAGAACTCCAATAATATTTCTAGAAGAGAAGATCCCGAGGCCATCTTCTTGATATAAAATTAAACTGTGTTTTTGTTATTAATTTATAATTTTGTATTGATATAAGGTGGGCTTAGTGTGGTTTAAAAGGTTATTCCTTATTCTGTTTGATTGATATTTAACGCACCTTATCGGCTGTAAGTCACCTCTCACGTGATAAGACTATTCTATCGCTGCGGTCGTATTTCACGTTGGAGGTGACAAGACAAAGAATGTCGAAACTCGTTCTGCGTAAAATATTGCTAATTATTATTATTATTGCTAATTATTATACTACACTATTGCTCTTTTAGCAGTGTTGCACATTCGGATATATGTCAAACCGATTTTCGGGCATTTTTCACCTTAGAGTGTATTTACGTTATATTTAGGTGTGCTAGTTCAATATCGCACAAGTTCTTCGAATAGTTTTTTAGTCAATCATTAGACACTTTTTCTATTACCATCAAGTTATTATTTTCACTTAGATATTGAATTTTATAACATAGGCGTACCTAGACCACTTGGGGCCATGACATATTTATTTTTGATGCATATAATTTTCGGACCTTAGGTGGATTTGTTTTTGGGGCCCGGGGTGGAATCATTTATCGTGTCCGAGGTTGATACAATTTTTTCTTTCAGTTACTGGTCATCACCATAACTGTTGGTGGGCTGAATACAAACTTTGAATCTGATTAATTTCAAGATCATAAATAATCAAAACGAAAACAAAAAATAAGAATGATGTTTTCCTGTCTATCGTCATTAAATTTGGCAAGGTTGATATGTTGCGACGGGAGACTGTCAAGAAGTATACATATGACAGTTAAACGTATCAGTTAACGAGACTGCTAGTCCACTGTCATTGCTTGATATTGCACCATCACGTCAGGCCCAGTTCGTCAATATTATCACAACAGTAAACTGTCATAGTAGTGGCTGCGACTTAAGTCGCAAGACTAATACTGCACGATTGTTCTCTGTCAAGCCGTATAAATGTAATACTTACATGATTGAATGTATCACTTGTACTATCAACTATCATGTCAGAGCTATTGCGACAGTAAAATTATGACCGTAACAATCATACAGGTATAGTGATAACGATTCTCCAAGAGCGGGTATCTGTCGGGTAAGACAGGTATTTTCAACGCTGTAAGCTGGTATTTTTTGGTCGAATAGATCCTTAGATTTTAAATTTCAAAACTTAGACATTTTTTGGGCCCATAACCTATTTATTTCTGGCCGAAATCAAGGATACTGTAAGATAGTTCGCTGTCAAGGCATATATATATATATAAGTGAATGGAATGAATGAAAAAATAATTTTATTCATATGGGGGACATATGCCCCCTCAGAATAAATACATGGTTCATACATTAAGATTTTTGTCTGGCAAGCATTTACAAGTTTCTAGTAAGTAAAATGAAATTACATTGGTATATTGGCTTAGCTACTGTTTATAATGTTAATCAATACCTGCTTATTGATTTGATTACAATGATGCGAAGGTTTGGTTATACAATAAGTGGAGGAATAGGTGTTGCTTAAAGGAAAGAATGGATGAGGACTGGCGAATGGAGATGGGAAGAGAATTCCAGAAGGAGGTTGCATGTATGACGGAAGGATTTGCTAAAGAAGGAGGTTCTATAGGAGGGCATATATAAATCATTTGGATGGTATCTGGTGTTTAGTGAGTGTATGGATGAACGAAGAGTGAGGAGATCTAGGATATAGGTAGATTTTTTTATTTTAATAACTTGGAATAGGAAAACAACAAGGAGGTATTTCCTTCGGGAGATTGGATAGAGCCATTTCAACTCGGTATACCAGCGGGAGACTTGAGAGCACCTTGGAGACCCAAAGATGAATCGTACAAAGCAATTCATGAGTTTGTTGTTCATGAGTATATGTGATAGTTTACGTGGCAATTACTTCACAGACATTACTTGTACTATCAACTATCGTGCCTGAGTTATGAGACAGTACAATCATAACTTTAACAATGAAATTGTAAAAGTTATGAAGATTCTTCAAGAGTAGTTAAAGTGGAGGGTATCTGTTGAGTAAAATGGGTATTATTCGATAGGACTGCTTACTATTTAAGTACCCGTAACAAGGAAATTGACATCTCCAGTTATATATTAATAAATAAATAATTATTTAAATCTCATATTTGTGTAAAATAAATAATTTCTAACAAAAATATTATTCTTACAATAGTCAATTTTTTGCATATTTACCTGAACCTACAAGCCATCACTAGTTATGATCACTTATAAAAAGCCAGTGACTGATAAAGATTAATATTGAAAAATTAGTCCACTTATAAAAACAAAAAAAAACAATGTTATTCATGATAAAATGATGATAATAAAAAAAATATAGTATAAGAATAAAAATTATTTTTGGTTCCTACTAAAAATAACCTCAACATCTCTTCGATATAAAAAAAATAATCAGCTGTTATAGAAGACGACAAAGAATGCAAACAGATGCTAAAAATAATACTGATTAAACAAACCAAATGAATGTGAATCTATTTTTCATCATTTTCGAGAGAAAAGAAAATGTTTGACTTGTGATTTGGTTTCTCAAATTAGCTTTTCCTAATTTGAATTTTCAAACAAAGGTACATTGTTCTAAATTTGTTTCTTCTTGATTAATTACTGTTTAAATGTTTTGTTTTTTTTTCTTTTGTTTCTTTATGTTCTTGAACTTTAAAAAAAGAGAAAACGGCACGTGGCGCCTAGTAGAGAAATCGATTTAATGACATAATTATTTTATTTTATTTTATTTATAATCTTTAACTTTCTTGAGACTGGTTAATATTGTTTAAATAAATAATTCAATTTTTACCCATTTTAGTCTCAACACATTTTATTTTTCTTATAAGTCCGACGTTTCGGCCAATCAGGCCATCCTCAGGGACATCTACCATAAAACAGCTTTTATTACATGTATGATCCTCAACAATTCAAATTACTTAACACTATTATTTATAATTTATCTTACCTTAATACAATATTGGAACTAAAAATATTTAAACACTCTTATATATACATTCTACATATTCTATTGCTAATAAGTATATCCTACATTATGTCTAATTACCTAATTAGTCAAATTTTACATTAAAAACAAAAATTAAAATTCATTTATCAGAGTCACTTGTTAAAACTTTATCACAACCTTGCTTGTAACCTTCCTCCACTCAGTTCAAGCATTAAAATTATTTATTATAATTACACTTTTGTTAATTTTTCTCTTTATTTCATTAGTAAAAATCCCATCAAGGCTAATTATAACTATCCACATTTAATTTATCCTATATTTTTCATAAATTAATTTTACTTAATATCTCTGCATAGTTCAAATTTCTTGTATCTGTTTTGAAATTTACAGTATAATTAATATTTTCAGATATGTAAATGGATTAAAGTATTTTCCTTTTGAACGAATTATTTTCTTTTTGTAAAATCATTGTATTTTCAAAATCCGGATTGGCCGAAACGTGGGACTTATAAGAAGAATAAAATGTTTTGAGATAAAAATTGAATTATTTATTTAAACAATATTTTATTTTATTTTTTTCCTCTCTTTTTATTTACATCCACAACTGTCAAATATGAAATTATAATCAGTAGATTGCCTAACTGTTAGATTAATTAAACTAATAGCATGTAACAAGGTCGTACTCAGGATCAGGGGGAAGCAAGCCATATTTGATCAGGTTCGAATAAAATAAAATGAAAGTTAATTATTCTGGGACTAGTTCCCTATAGAATAATTACAAAAGTAATATTAATTTTACAATAATATATATTGACCAAAAAACAGTGTGGCCGCACTTAATTATAACTTATATACAGAGAAGAAAAAAAAATAAAAAAACTAACTGACTAAATACATAAAAAACAAAAACAAAAAGGTAGCTGCATCTGTATTATTATATTATTGGATTAGATTGGTGAAGCTAAAGGTAATTAAATAGAAGGGTTTTAAACGAGGGAAGGGTCGGTACATGACGTATGTTAGAGAGAATGGAGTTCCAGTGAAAGGCATTTTGGATACATGTCAGACATAGAGTAGTGAGTTCAGTAAATTTAGTTTTAGAATTAATGACAGAATTTTTTTTTTTATATGCGGTCCCCATGTCATTCTTCTATCAAATGTTAGTTCGAGATATTGTACACTATCTGTTTGCGGGATGGTAGATTTGCTAAGTTATTGGGGGATATATTTCTTATCTCAACGTTAAAGTAATGTGTTGGGGCTTTTCATTGTTCAGTCGAATCTTCCATAGTTGGCACCACTCGCGTAACTTTTGTAAGTTATGTTAAAAATTTAGTGTGTGTTGCATTATGATGTCTAGTAATTATGACTGTATAGCTATCAGCATGTTGGTGCTTTTTAGGATGACGTATGTTTATGTTATGTACAATTGTGATGCTATTATTGATCCCTAAGGTACACCGGCAAGGATTGGCCTCATTGAAGATCATACAAGAATATTAACATAAAAAGTATGTATCTAAAAAAAAAAGTGAAATAATCTGAAATGGTATATATTATATGTAATGGTATCATATGTAGAAATCTGCTGAAGTAACGATATAAAAATTTTGTATCTTCTGTTGTTCTCCAAAACATTCAGAACTCCACAGTAGTTTGTCCAAATTCAATGTAACAAATATTGGAAAGGTGAATTTCGGCTGCACGAATCCATAAAAACTTTAAGACTTTTTAAGGAAGAAAAAGTAGTGTCTCATAAATGAAAACTCTTGAAATGTTTAAAGTTTGGGCCTGTGTTTTATAAATTAGCTCTCCTAGTTTTTTAATTCATTACTTTACTATTATTTTTATCCACTATTTCATTAGAGTTTAAAAGAGACCAAAACCAAAACATCATAAACCAAACACAACCTACTACAAGGAGTATTCATGATGTGTTAAATGTAAAAAGTTTTAACATGTTAAAGGTTAAAAGTTTAGGATTTTGAGCAATTTAATTTAAAAGAGTTTTCAGGACAACTTTGCATCCTTTCCTTCCAAAATCTTCAATAATTTCATTATTTTTATCAATTACTTTATTAGAGTTTTTAAGTGCAACGAATTTGTGTAAAAAACAAATGTACTTTACCAAGCCGGTTCAGAAAAATATATTTGGCACTAAGATATGATATGAATATATTATCGAAACAATTTAGATTGCCGATACAAAGGAAAATGTATGATAGTTTTTCAAAAGTTTAAGTTTTTCTTTGTTTGAAAATACATTTTCTCACTTATAAAGGCATAAAATGTGTCTGAAACGTTAAGGATTTTCCTGGGAAGGTTATAGTCTCTTCTGATTATTTCGATAAAAAAAGTTATAAAAAAATTAAACATTTTTGAAGACAGAGATTATACGTTTTTTTCACTGTTATTTATATACCGATTGCCAAATTATATACCAATTAAAGACTTAAAACAATTTTTATTATTTCTTTTAATGTCCAACGTTTCGGCCTATCTCGCTTTCTTCAAGGACAATTTATTCAATAACGTTTATTTTTAACAAACTAATCATTACTAACAAACTAGCACAACTTATTATAAATTTACACCTCACATCCTATAATTATTATTTTTTTTTTAATAATTTATTTGTTGATATTTACAACTGTATACACATATATACAACAAGTAAATTTGCTGTAGGTGACATATTGACATGATAATAACATGTGGAGAATCTACTCACTGATAGAACTCCAATAACATTTCTAGAGGAGAAGATCTCGAGGCCATTTTCTTTTCAGACGCTTAGGAGGATTATTAGGCAATGAAGGAGAAGACAGGTTAGAAACAAGTTGATTTGGGTTGTTGAGAAGTTTATTATGGAAGGAACGGTATCTGGTTCTGGCCAAATCGGCAACATATGGAATATTGAGGTCCTGATGGATGACTTGATTTGTGATAAAGTAAGGAGCGTTAAGGATTTTACGAAGGATTTTGGACTGTAAGGATTGGATTCGGGAGGAATTTGATGGTTTAGTGGAGATGTAGTCCTAAATAACGGATCTCTTCGACAGGAATAAGTGGGGTATTATTAAAGGATACTGTTGTACAAGATGTCATGGGTTTACGACGAAGGGTAAATGTGATTTGGTGGGATTTATTGAAATTAATTTTTTTAATTAATTAATTTTGGGTAATATATAGAAATGAATAGTTAAAATATTTAATATAATATTTAGAAGGTAATATTAAATTTAAAAAAATTACTTTCTGAGTTTTTAAGTCAGTCTCTGAGTTCTCAGCTCATTAATTTCAGTCAAATCACCTTATGAAACAATAAAACAATAGTGAATCATATTAATTTATTAATATGCTTGCCTTATGTCTAATTACCTTATGTTTTCTCTATTCCATTAAATTTTAAAATATTTAATTACAGATCAACTTAATATTATTATCACATTACAATATTTGTAACCTTCCTTACAATCACGTCAGGAAAATAATTGATTTATTTCAAACCGTATTTTGGTCTAAATTCTTTTTTTTTTATTATTATAAAAATTCATATCAAAGTCAATTGTACTCCATCTTGACAAGAGACTCACTTGGAATCCATACACCAGACTGAAACGACAAGAAACTGCTCGTAGATTCCGATTGCTACAACACTTATTTGACAACCGTCTAAACTTCCAACTCATTAAAAAAAATTGATCTACATGACTGTAATAAGGCCAATCTGGACATATGGAGTTGAGCTTTGGGGCTCCACCAAACCATCAAATTCCTCCCGCATCCAATCCTTACAATCCAAAATCCTACGTAAAATCCTTAATGCTCCTGATTACGTTACAAATAAACTCATTCATAAAGACCTCAACATCCCATTCGTTGCAGAATTGGCCCAAAACAGATATGCCCCTTTTCATTCCAAACTCCTTAATCATCCTAGCCCATTAATTCTTAATCTTTTATCCTTAACAATCCCTGATAATCCTCCGAGGCATCTGAAAAGAAGATGGCCACGGGACCTTCTAATTTAAATTAATGTTTGAAGTAACACCGATGGGTGGTTCCTTCCCAAGATTGTCAAGTGTATATGAAACATACAACATATTTACTTATTGTATTCTTTTGTACAGTTGTAAATTACATTAAATAAATAAATAAAGTCAATTGTAAATAATAACGGAAAATTTACCCATATTTTTCATAAAGTAATTTTTCTTAAAACCTCTGCATAGTTTTGGTTCGAATTTCTGGTGTCAGTTTTAAAATTCGCTGTATAAGTAATGTTTTCTGATATGTAAATTGACTTAAGTATTATTTTCTTTATGTAAAGTTATAGTATTGTCAAAATTGAAACTATGTTGGTTTTTACATGCGTATATAATATATATTATTTATATGAAACTTTTAATTGGGTTTAGTTAATCTATCTACATCTCTTAATCTACAAATTGCCCATTTTGCTAGTTTAAATATTTTTTTTCGATAACTTGGCCTCATTAGCAAGAACCTTGGTGTCTAATATTTTTCGAATGTTACCAAAAAATGCATTATTGAAATCCCTAGTTTCCTCTTGTTCGTAACTATAAGGTTTTAACACTACCTTAATGCCTAAACATTTCCTAACTGATATGATATTAACATTGATATGAATCCCTCTCGCCAACCCAACTTCAGTGCCCATCAGTTTTTACTATTATTGTTGACAAATGAACAAAGGAGCCAGAGATAGCGGATGATAAAACATCTGAGTCGACAAGTCAGTGGATGCTGTCTTAGTAGAAATTAGAGATGAGTCGGGTACAATCTATTGCATTTGCTGAACCGCGTATGAAATAGACCATAATATTATGATGCACTTATCTCGTGTTAGATATATCATCTCTTTTGCGGTGAAGGAGTGTAAATTTTGGAAGAAAATATGAACAAAAGATATCGATATTTTTATAAATCGAGCCCTAGTACTTTATTGAAAGAAGTCAGGGAAGGGGGGGGGGGGATTTAACAGTCTGTAATTTTTTTTTTTAATATTTATTTATTGCTATTTACAACTGTACATTATAATACATTTAGTAAATCTGATCTAAGTTAAATTGGAGTGTTA
>NW_027115012.1:273107-278692 GCF_000696795.3 Halyomorpha halys
CCCAAACCAACTCGTTTCTAGCCTAGCTTCTCCTTCACTACCTAATAATCCTCCTAGGCGTCTGAAAAGAAAATGGCCTCGAGATCTTCTCCTTTAGATGTGTGTTTGGAGTTCTATCAATGGGTAGATTCTCCAAATGTTTGTATCATGTCATAATATCACTTACAGCAAATTTACAATAAATAACAATAAATAAATTTAAAAAAAAAAAATAAAAAAAATTTACTCGAAAATAATCTGGACTATTAGATAATTTTAGACTGTTAGTGAGAGATGTGCTGGCTTTTCTCTGCATTAATTATGG
The DNA here is from genome assembly GCF_000696795.3 of Halyomorpha halys. NCBI lineage: Eukaryota > Metazoa > Arthropoda > Insecta > Hemiptera > Pentatomidae > Halyomorpha > Halyomorpha halys. Next base: position 273,412 of record NW_027115012.1, read on the forward strand.
TATATTTTTTCCATCATAATGATACCCGGATTAGAAAAATATTTGATAGATTTAAGGTTTTTTTATTTTTAGTTTTACTCTCCTCAATTTTTTTTTATTTAATCATCCATTGTAAATTTTATCCTTTCTTCACACAAAAGCATTTAATTACTGTTAATAATTTTTATCAAAGCCGATTTCTACCAAGACAGGCCCGGATTTAGACGAGTTCAAAATCATGAGTGCTTCTTTCTCAATTAGTAGGGACGAAACATTTTGAATAGTAGCGAGTAAACACCAGAGGACTGTAATCCCTTAGTAGAGCCATAAAGCTCAACTTTGGAAGTCCAAATAGGTCTTATAATAATTTAAGGGAGTTTTTTGTTATTATTTTGAAGTTCAAACCGGCTGTCTAGTAAGTGTTGTAAAAAAAAAAAAATTACAAGCAACTTTCTGTTTTTTTCAGTCTTACATATACGTTTCAAGTTGGTCGTTTGTTCCTATGTAGTACTAGGAAACAGATCTATCAACTTAAATGTGAAAGAGATGAGTTCTATATGCAGATAGTATAGTGGGTGTATTACGTCACGTGAAGCACCTCTGCGTATTCTTGAACGTCAAGTATATAATAAGTTTCATTTTTATTGTTTTAATTAAAATGTCTATTTATTTTTCGTACGTTTTATAATAAGAATATTTACTAATTATTAGAATTTGGTAAATTCATTTACACTGATCGCCATTTTGGTGGTTGAATTCTTCATCACACTGCATACATTCCCTTCCACCGTATCACTTGAGTCCTCATTGTCCTGAACTTACTATGGCCGAACACTCGACCCTTTGCAGGAACGATGGTTGACTTTTTAATTAAAACTCTGCGAGGGCTGACCCTTTGTGCTAGCCCTTCGACCTCCCCCCCCCCGCTCTTATTGGCTTAATTATTCAGCTCCTCTTGCCCGCTTCAACAAAAGTCAAAATAAATATGATGATTAGGAACCCTTAACTGGCCCCTATTGATCAGTCTGTAATTATCAAGACTTTTTGTGGCTTTTTTTTTTTTCTCTCAACGACTTTATTTAAGGATTGAAGATTTTTACATTTATATTTAGACATTTATTATTTAAAATAATATAAACATTAAAAAAAAATCAGATGATCTCAAGAGCAGTCAGTGAAGTAGTAATTAACACAAATAAGTAAGACTTACTGTGTTTCTGTCGACTTTTCGGACTAAATTTTAGGCCTTCATAACGGCTCAAAAATAAAATAAAATGAAAAAATATATATTTTAATAATAAAATAATAATTTAATTTATTAAACAATATTATCTCGCCTTGGGTTTTAGTCATGAAAATTAGGCCGAAACGTTACCACAAATATAATTAGTTCATTATTACTCGCCTGTTATTTAAGTGTTAATAGACTTTTGTACGTCGAATGGTTTTTTGAGATATAGATTCCTCAAAATAAATTCACTTACAACTGAATTTTCAGCACATTGTTTATGAAATGTTGCTTTCTAAAAGCTATATCTTGAGAACTATTGAACGAAAATAGCTCTATTGAGACTCATATTTTAGCAAATTTGCTTTTCTTTAAATGATATTCTATTATGTTTTTAATAATCTTAAGATGGCCACGAGACCTTCTAGTTTAAATTAATGTTTGAAGTACCACCAATGGGTTCCTTCCCAAAATTTTCAAGTGTATATGAAACATACTACATATTTACCTATTGTATTATTTTGTACAGTTGTAAATTACAATAAATAAATAATTAAAAAAAAAAATAATGTGAGGATGAAATTATATTGAAGTTGTCCTTGAGGATGGCTAGAATGGCCGAAACGTTGGACTGGTGAAAAATAAAAGTTTTGAGACTAAAATGGATACGAATTTTTGATTTATTTAATAAATAATTACCTTGTCTCAAGAAATTAAAATAAATGACATAGTTTTCACGATGATAGTGACTGCAAAAGTTGTTATTAATTCACATTTTTATCAATTTCCCTTACAGTAAAAGTGGGACACCTTTAACTTATGGCTTAAGTGAGCTCTTAGAAATATGACGTTTGTGCTGAATATACATTTTCCAGTTTTTTTTTTGTTTTTTTTTTAAATTGTATTTTTGAACAAGTTATAATGCAAATGTCATGAGAAAAAAAAATGAAATAGGGAAAAGATTAAGGTTGTCATCTGAATATTAAGAAATAATGGGGACCTGTTTGACATGAGACCGGACAAGTTCTGTTGCTTGGATTCGATCCAAGAGGAGGGGCAACATTGTTGCAAGATCTTGTCGGTACAAAATGTGTAAATCAGTTTGAAACGGCTTCACGTGCCTGAGGTCCAACTATAAATAACCTACTCAAGGCGCCAGCTTACAGTGTTAGTTCCTCGCTCTGTCAGGAGTCTGTGAAAAAATTATTTCTGTCATAAATTATGCAAATTATGACAAGAAGAATCTCCTGGAAAAAAAAATGGAATTTACCGAAAAGACCTACGTAGCACGAAAAATGGCGTCAGCACTCACCAAAGCTTTTTTTATCACTATTTACAACTGTACATTATAATGCATTTAGTAAATCTGTTCTCTGTAAATATGGAGTGATACAGGCGTGCAGATAAATTACCCATTGGTAGGACATATATAGTACATAAGGAACATTTAGGTCTTTATGGATGATTTTATTTGTAACAAGGTAAGGAGTATTGAGGATTTTACAAAGGATTTCGGATTGTAAGGATTGGATACGAGATTAATTCGAAGGTTTAGTGGAGCCCCAAAGCTCAACTCCATATGTCCAGATGGACCTTATTATTGTCATGTAGATCAGTTATTTGTAATGAGTTGGAAGTTTGGACCGTTTGTCCAGTAATTGCTGTAATAGTCGAAATTGACGTGCAGTTTCCTGTCTTTTCAGTCTTGTGTGAGGATTTATTCGTTCTTAGTACCTGAAGAAACCCTGAACACGAATTTTCGAAAAAAAAAAATGAACCTTTCCGTACACTTTCCGAACCTACAAACAAAAAACGCTTAATTTTGTTCATAATTTTTTTCTACTTGAGAATTCGGTGTTTTCAGTATCTTTAAACTTTCCCATGGCGACGGAAAATTTTGAAAAAAAACAGCACGTAAATCGATCTAGTAAAAATTCAAAATTTTACTGTGGAAAAATATTTTACCAATCTGTAGGTTATGAATGCGGATCATTCAATGTTGTCTCTAAGTTATGACATCCATTTTCTCAGATTTAGATATAAGTAGAATTGATTCTATCAGTATCGTGATAACACCTGAAAATACATTTGTCCTATTAGTAGTACTCTCTTTACATTAGCAGGTCTCGTGGCCATCGTCTTTTCAGGCGCATCGGAAGATTGTCAGGAATGGAAGAGGAAGCGAGGTTAGAAACTAGGAGGTTTGAGTGGTTAGGGAGTTTGTAATGGAAGGAATGATATCTGGTTCGGGCTAGATCAGTTACATATGGGACATTGAGGATTTTTTTTAATAGTAATTTAATACTCTATACTGATTGTTTGTACCTATGCAATGTACCTATATCTTGGACTGATTATTTTAAAGCCCTAAACTTAGCGTTTTTGAAATAACGCACGAATTAAGCATGGGTCAAGCCAAATTCGTATTTATTATACAGGAGAAGGATATATAGGAGTATTCTTGCAGGGGTAAACTAATACTCCTTAATGCTTTATCAGTTATATCCTTATTATTTGAAATTCCTTCTTTTACTGCCCGGTTTTACTGACCGTGCAGCAAGAGCTCAAAAGGAGAAACTATTCAGTTATTTCACACTAATTTTTTATTAATTTAATGACAACTATAATTACTTGGAAGAATTGATGAGTATACCAAGTATAGGTAGGGGGAATTTCGTAGGCTGTTTTAAAACGTTAAAACAATAATTTTTCATTAAGAGTTCCATATTGTTAGAAATTACATACAACACTACAAAACGAAATAGAACCTCATTTAAAGTGGAGTAAATTTACTGCAATGTGAGCCCTAATAGAGCTGTTTATTTTTAATAGTTCCCGAGACAGTTAGAAAAACAAACAAACACCATTTCATGAATCTACATGTTCAAATAGACATGTAGATCAACGGATACAGACATAAGGAAAATCTATCCTTTGATAGAACTGATATGATATGATAGCTGTCATTAAAAAGTAAATTTGAAGTAAGATCATAATAGTATGATACAGCATGTAGAGAAACTACCCAATGGTACCACTCTAAAAACATTTTTACAATATAAGGTCTCGAGGCCATCTTCTTTTCAGATGCCTCGGAGGATTGTCCGGAATAAAAATAAATAAAGGAGCATTGAGGATTTTACGAAGGATTTTGGAGTGTAAGGATTGAATACGAGAGGAATTTGAAGGTTTAATGGAGCCCCGGAGCTCAACGCCGTATGTCCAGATTGGTCTTATTACAGTCATGTAGATCAGTCTTTTGTAATAGATTGGAAGTTTAGATCGTTTGTCTAGTAAGTGCTGTAATAGTCGAAACCGACGTGCAGTTTCCTGTCTTTAGACTTTAGCTATTAGTTTCAACTATAGTTAATTTTCACCCATATCTTAGTGGGTGTTATGTGATAAGCACATGACACTAGATTTTCTTTCCCCCGGTTGCGTTCACTTAAACACACCCCCAGAGAATTTATTGTATTAGTATGCAATAATTTATACTCGTTTTTATATATGTCTTTTATTTTATTGAAACTTGTGACAAAATTAACATCAGCATAGCTTTTATTTTATTTTTATACCAGATCGGCCTGGTGGGCCTTACATGGTTGATATAACTTATATTATATATATATTTAACAGTTGATTATGAGGGGGTATAGTCATACAAATGACACCCCTAACTATATAAAATGTTCTTAACATCAGCATAATAATAATTAATATTACTAAACTGTTGTAATATGAGAATAGTTAATAATGTATGAAGGACAAATCGGGAAACCATTGTGATGGTGGTAGCTTAATTATCTAACAATGTAACCTTTCTTTTTAACTATGTACATAAATAAATATATTTCTTTCCCTTAATTTAAATAGGACATTGTTTCCTGCATGCGCCATATGCACATGTATACTATCATGGCTTTGGTTTATCACCTATTAAAAATGTAATTCACCTTAATCCGCTACATTAAATTGTTTTTGTTTTTTTTAATAATTTATTTATTGATATTTACAACTGTATACATCAAGTAAATTTGCTGTAAGTGATATTATGACATGATAAAAACATGTGGA
>NW_027115012.1:279762-281694 GCF_000696795.3 Halyomorpha halys
ATTATGTTATTTTATTTATTTATTTTTCATACAGATAGTCTGATTATGTTCACTTGTCTATTCTTTTGTTTGTATATATTTTAAGAGAGTTTTTTTTATTTTATTTTATTTTATTTTATTTTTACTTATTTATTTTATTTATTTTTTTATTTGTATGTATGAGATCATTCATCACTATTACTATTGCCCACAACTGTATGGCAGATTGTAATATCTATCAATAAATAAATCTATCAATAAATAAAAAAAAAAATTTTTAATAAAGAAGGTGACTGTAATAAATAAATTTAATTTTTAATTTAATGTGAAAATCGACTAAAAAATGTTAAATTTGCTCTCGTCTAAGAAAAAAATATTTTTTCAAAATTCCAAAGGCTTGCTAACTTTTTCTTTAGCGAAATTCAACCTCTTGAGCCAGTTTTTCCCAGTAATAAATGGTTTCTTCCTTTGCCTGCCTTATGAAGTATATTTCTTATAGCTTGGGATGTAATTGATTTGCCAGTTGTTTCTAAATGTTCTATTGATTCCCTAGCACTATTTTTTGAACTTGTTTGCACCTACTCGTACAATATTTCTGGCTTCCTTAGTAGTTATCATTTTAACTAATAATTAAGCACAATGAGGGTTATTATGTAAAAAAAAATCATACTTTATGTAGAATAGAGATACAAATATCATAGATAATTAAATTGTCTAAAAGAATAAGAAAAATCAACTATATCGGACCAGTATTAACGATTATACAGTGAATTAACCATTTATGTTACTATAGTTACCGTCTTATTTTAATAAGTCAGTATATTAATCGATATCAAAGCTTCAATAGTGTTCAATTAATCTATATACATCCTCGAATATAGCAATAGCGAAGCATCATCGGGGGTTATGATAGTAAATAATAATATTATAACTGTCTTGTTTTACCTTACGGATGGTTACCGTAATAATTTAAACTAATTTATTATAATTAAATTATTTAATTTAAATTTAATATTATATAGTATAAATATACTTACGATATAGAGGGTAATTGGTAGCTTCTAAACCAGTTCGATCCGGAAGAGACTGCATCTTAAACAGGCAGCCGACGGTGCAAATCGAAACAGCTGTCCAAATCGATATTCTTATATCGATGGGTTATTTCACAGTTATGCTAAGTAAATTTGCACTAACTTTAAAAACTATATTATAATTAAAAGTGCTCTATCTAAGAAAAAATACAATTTTCAATTAATTTTCCTAGAAGAGAGAACCTTTAATTGTATTTTTCGTAAAGCAAGTGGAAATGTACTTAGTACTGCTTTGAAATAAGCCATCGATATATAGATCTATATTCTTAGATATGTAATTTAGACATTATTTATATTAAAAATTTATCACTTAATTTATATTACTTTATTTTTTAATTTTACACTAGCTAACCCGACAATGCTTCGCTATTGCTATATTTCAGGATGACTATGGATTTAATGGATGCAATTAATAGTTTATTATAAATTATTATATTTAGTTAAAATTAAACATTTATAAATACTTTATTAACATGATTTGGTGACATGAATAAAACCAATATATGCGATAAGGAACGAAACAGAAACTGTTAAGATTTTTAGTGACATATGTCCGTACATCGTATAGTTGTATGTTTGAAAAGTCAGATAAGTAAGGCTACCAGGAGGGCGAGAGTGGAGGGTTTTCATGCCGTTTTTCGATTTCAGGTTTATTTTTGGTTTAATGTACTCATCATTTTTTGACTTTTTAAATATTCTTCTTTCGTGCAAAGTAATTGAATATAACTGTAAAGCCATCTATATTTTTTATTTATCTACTGACCTGTATAGCTATATATTCTGGACCAATAGCTATATATTCTGGACCAATAGCTATATATTCTGGACCAATAGCTATATATTCTGGACCAATAGCTATATA
>NW_027115012.1:281964-287465 GCF_000696795.3 Halyomorpha halys
AGCTATATATTCTGGACCAATAGCTATATATTCTGGACCAATAGCTATATATTCTGGACCAAGATTCGAATCCGGCTATAGCAGATGATTATTTATTCTGTTACTGTAGCCGTGTGTCAACCCTGTGATTTACCGAGCCCTCCGGGGCTCACACAGCCTATATAAACTAGGTACCCTTAATCGGGAAAAATCTGGTGGTTGAGCGTGGTAATGAATAAATCACCTCCTTGTATAAACGTTGTCCTCTGAAAACAGTTCTTCCTTACGAAGCACTGAACCTTCATGAGGTGTTACCGTACATATTTTTATTTCATATATTTAAAAGTATTTTACAACAAATTTGAGAATTTTATAAATTCCAAGAGCTTTGGGGCTCCACTAAACCATCGAATTCCTCTCGTATCCAATCTGAAATCCTTTGTAAAATCCTCAATGCTCCATACTTTGTTAGAAATAAAATCATCCATAAAGACCTAAATATTCCTTATGTAACCGATCAAGCCCGAACCCGATATTATTCCTTCCATTATAAACTCCCAAACCCTCTAGTTTCTAACCTTGCTTCCTCTTCCATACCTGGCATTCCCTCGAGGCGCCTAAGAAGAAGATGGCCACGAGACCTTATATCGTAAAAATGTTTTTAGAGTGCTACCAATGGGTAGTTTCTCTACATGCTGTATCATACCATTACGATCTTACTTCAAATTTACTTGTATTTTAAAGTATTGTTAAGAAAATAAATTTATAAAATGTAGACAATCCCTTATTTTAATAAAAAAAAAAATAATAATAATAATTTCGGTTATTGAATAACTGTATCTCAGGGAGTATCATTAAATGAACTGCAAAATAGTTAATAATAAATAAATTTGTAGCAGTAATAGTTTTCATAATATTTGATATTTAATTCAAAATAAATTTAAATTTGCCAAATTCATTTTATTAAAGATTTATTCGTGTTTTCATACATTTGACATATACATATGTACGCGAGAGTATTACACAAGACCGCATCAATGATTACCCAACACTAGCAATTTGATGACCTTGCTCCATCAGAGAGAGGTCAGAGGGCCCCCCCTGTCTCCTGAGGCCACTGACACTTGTATCGCCGAACGCATGTACATAAATCTACTTACCAAGCGATTAATCGATATCTTAATCGATTATCATTTAACCACCAGTAATCCCAGTTATATGTTCACATATTGTATGATTCTCCTTGGAACCAATGAGCTGAAAGTCTGCATACAGGGTTCTTATCTAAGCTGAATCATACCATGAAATTGAGGGTGAACTCCAGATTAAATGAAATAGTACAAGAACCGGGGAGAAAAAAAGTTAGTTATTTTGCCCCAATTTTTAATTACTTTAATGAAAACTATGAATAATTACTAATCAAAATTGAGGAGTCTGCCAAGTATAGTATAGTGGGGAAAAAAAATGTGGCTGCTTAAAAACGTAAAAGAAAATAATAATTTTTGATTCGGAGCTCTATATCTATAAAAAAACAAATAGCACTAGAAAACCGAAAAAGTCATCATTAAAAGGTGAGTAAATTTTCTAAAATTTGAGCCCTAATAGAGCTATTTATGTTCAATACTTTCCGAAATATAGCTTTTTAAAAAGCAATATTACATAAAAAATGTACTGTTAATTTATTTTATTTCCATTTATTGGATTTATTTTGAGGGATCTCTATCTCAAAAACCATTCGACGTACAAATATCTATTAGCACTCAAAATAAAGCTACTTTAATATACTATGAATCCGTTTACAACGTTTATCTTTGTGGGAGTAGTGGTTTTACTAATATTTGACAAAATAAACTCACAAAATGTTAATTTCTTGTTGTTCATATAAAATGTTGGATTTTTGAAAAATATATCTCCAGATCCATTGGACACGCACATATGTCTGCCAAAACTAAAAATAAAGGAAATTTAACTTACTATAAAGTAGTTTATGACACTTATCTTCGTTGGGGTAGTAGTTTTTATGATATTTGACAAAATAAACTCACAAACTGTTAATTTCTATTCGTTCGTATAAAAGTTTTGATTTTTGAAAAAATATATATCAGGAACGTACATATGTCTTTTTTAGTAATTATACATAGTTTTCATTAAAGTAATAAAAAAATTGGGGTGAACTAACTGACTTCTCCTCTTGGGCTCTTGTACTATCAGCAGTGGCCTGAGAATTTTTTTAAAAATAAGAGCAAGTTGTAAGATCACATGAAACCGTCGCTGAAACGTCAGGATACAAATTTTCGGCTGTGTGTGCCTGCTCAAAAAAGATTGCTAATGCGCAAAAAACTACTTTTCCTACAAAGATAAACGTTATAAACTATTTTATAGTAAATTTAACTGGATTTAGTTTGAGTTCTGACAGACATCTGTACGTCTTATGGTTTCTGAAATAATGTTTTTCAAAACTCAAACATATTGTCCGAACAAGTATAAATCAACTTATTTTAGAAAATATCATGAAAACTACTATTCCTACGAAGGTAAAGGTCATAAACTACTTTATAGTACGTTAAACTAGCTTTTTTTTTAGTGCTAATAGACACGTATAAGTTACATAGTTCCTGAGATATAGATTTCTCAAAATAAATTAACTAACTACTAATCTTTCAGTAGATTTTTAAGAAATATTTCTTTTTAAAACGCTATATTTTGAGAAATATTGGACGTAAATAGGGGCCCATATTTTAGCAAAGTTACTCTCCTTTAAATAATTTTCTTTTAGATTTTCTAATGTTGTTGGTAGTTTTTAAGATATAGAGCTCCGAATGAAAAATTAATGTTTTTAAGGTTTTGAAATTTTTAAGGGGAATTTTTTATTCCCCTTACCTATACTTGGCAGACATCGGGAACTGCAAATAACAGACAATAGAGGATTAGATCAAAAAAAGGTTCATTAAGAAGGATCAGTGATATCTACAACGTGGCAAATTTATTTTTTCTCTTCAACTTTTTCTTAAATACACCTTCATTTTTTTCCATTAGTAGTCAATTATTAATTTTATTAAATCCATAAATGTCATTGTTTTTGTAATTAACTTAATTTTATCTTTTATTATTTTAATCTATTTATTTTATCTTTTTTTTTTGTATTTATAACATCGTATATAGTTAGTGGTGTATTTTGTATGAGACTATACCGCACCATAATCAATTGTCAAAAAAAAAAAAAAAATGTACTTTTATATTAGCCATGTTAGACTCACTTGGCCGATCTCGTATTAATTAAATAAATAAAGAGAAATAAACAATATAGATTAAATACTTGTATAGAAACAAACACTTAAAGAGAAAACAATTCATACACTTAAAAAAGTACGACCGAAGACTGGTGCAAGGTGGTGGCACTCCAGATCCCGATTCCCGGTCCCATGGGTTGTGGACTCCATCCTACTAGTCCACTGGAAGGAGACAGGATAAGAGAGATGAGATTTGAGGTAGAGTACACGAGAGAGGAGATACGTTGACCTGGAGCTATTGATATTAAGTAGCCACGTGGTACACAGCCTTGCACAACTCCTTTTGTTCTCTGGAGCGGACTCCAGTCGGTGGATCGTCTACTCATTGTCTTCTGGGATTTCCCGGCTCTGGAAATCCTCCGGTATCTTTGCCGAAAGTTTCTTTTGTTATAATAACTCTTTCAGGAATAACACATGAGATTACAATGTTCTTAACTGCCAAACGGGGCATTACATATTATAGTGACATTGTAAAAAAAGGTATTTCTTGACAGTGCTATATTGTTTCCACATACGTATGACGAACTAGCTTAAACGGAAGCATCCTCTTCACCACAATTGTGTGACAGGTATTAATATGACTGTTACATTGATTAACTGAACTAAAAACATAACCTCATTATAAGAAGGTTACAACAGCTACCAATATTATATATTTTCTTAATGAGATGTAGATAACTGATCGGAGGAGATGGTCGGGGGGTGCGGTCAGCAAAGAAACAACATAAATAAACAAAAAAATATTTGTTTATGCCGACGTTTCGACCTGAGTTTCAGGTCTTCATCAGGGCTATAGAATAATAGATTACTTTTTGTTCATATCTTATCCATTTCCCATTCACCATATTTCATCTTCTACCTTTTTCCTATTTTATATATGTATGTATATATATTTTTATAGTTATATGTTTAGGTATATAAGTTAATACTCACACTGTAATTCAGATATAAGTCACTCACGCACTATATTTCATTTTCTGGCATATTGTTCAATTTGTAGATTCAAATTGTTTTTCAGTTTTTTAGACACTACTTACGTATCTTCTTACCTACATAATATTATATTTCATCTTTCACTGTTATCAATTTGCTACTGTCTACTTCCACGATTATCAATCAATTATTTTTTATTATTCAATTATCAATTATCAATTTTTTATTATTTATGATTCAATTCAATATTTTGTATAACTCCAAACCTGTTTGTATACTATTTCTTTTCAATTTTATGTTTCTTTAAATGTTGGTGTTGTTTCTTTTGTTCTATAGCCCTGATGAAGACCTGAGTTTCAGCAGGTCGAAACGTCGGATAAATACATTTTTTTGTTTGTTTATTTTTGTTGTTTCCTTGCTGACCGCACCCCCCGACCATCTTCTCCAATCAATATTTTTTTTTTGTTTGTTGATTAAACTTAGTTTTAATAAAAATATTGTGGGACGATGGATTCTAACCATGGTGGGGGTCAAGTTTTTCATTTTGTGGGGCGGCCACTCAATGAAAAAGTCAACGCCCCAGGCCGGATTCGAACCAACGCCGCCCGCAGATCTCTGAACGATAAGCTTAACATCTGAGCTACGGACGGCCCAGGACCATCTTTTTAAAATCAATTACGATCAACAGATAATCTTTCAAAAAATTTATCACAAGTATAATTCAAGAATATTTTTTTGTTAATGTAGTGGTTCCAAACAAAACATTCTGAAGTTCCTCTCAACCTATGGTTATAATTGCAAGAACCCGCTGAATTCTAAAAATCCCAAAATTTTCTTTATCTCACGATTGGCTAGGTACTGATTCAGCTGTATTTTTTTTTCTCTGTGGCCATTTTGGAAAAAAAAAATTAAATCTGTAGCGCTCATGAAAGGTGAGGGATTATTAACTAGTAAGGAAGTACTGATACTAGACAAACGGTTATGTAAGGTTAGGAGGTGATTTGGTCAGAATCACGCCCTACCGCCAGATTTTTGCCTAATAAGAGTACCCACTTCATAAGGCTGGGTGGACAGCAGAGGGCACCCAAACCCACAGGGTTGATTCACGAATACACTGCACAGAAAATAATTTATCTGTTACAGCCGGATTTGAACTAGGGTCCTTAGAGTTAGAAGTGCCTTTCTAGTGGCCAAGGGACTTATTAAAATAAAAAATGGACAATTGGAGTTCTGGCAATGGTCAGATTCTCCACTCAAGTTGAGTGTTTGCGGCTTTAGCGCACTTGCTCAGCCTCCACT
>NW_027115012.1:288486-291409 GCF_000696795.3 Halyomorpha halys
GATGCGGGAAGAATTTGATGGTTTGGTGGAGCCCCAGAGCTCAATTCCATATGTCCAAATTGGTCTGATTATTGTAGTGTATACTATTTTTTTGTAGTGAATGGGAAGTTTAGAGTGTTGTAGCAATCGGAATCTACGAGCAGTTTCTTGTCGTTTCAGTCTTGTGTGTGGATTCCAAGTAAGTCTCTTGCCAAGATGGAGTTCTAAGTATCGAATCTGTTCAGTAGGCGTTAGTGGAGTATTTAGAAAGGATACTGTAGGATAGGAGGGCAGAGGTTTACGACGGAGAGTAAAGGTGATCTAGAGTAAAAGTTAATATGATAAACATCAAATAAGTTAACATAATAATTAGTCAACTAGAATGTATTTTTCAATGTAATGTATATATATATCGAATATTTTAGTAGTATGTTACAAATTTTGCATAACTTAGCTGTTTTTAACAGTACATTATATTGCAATTTGTGAATACCTACAGTGTATGTGTGTATGTGTTTGATGCATTCGTTAATTGATACCACTTATGAACACGTAAGCTTCGCAACACGCACCATGGAAAATTGTGTCTCTGACCTTAAGGGCATAGTATTTATTTTTATCTATACTTCTGATTGGCAATTTTTAAATATATTTTTGTTTATAACAAAGTAAAATTAAATAAAATCTATCGGGACGATAAAAATAATAAATACTTTTTTTTAATATATTTATTGAGATTTACTACTGTAGATTATATAATACATTCAGTAAATTTGATCTTAGTTAAAATGGAGTGTTACAGGCGTGTAGAGCAACTACGCATTGGTAGCACTCTAATGACATACATTAGCATGTCTCGTGGCCATCTTCTTTCCAGGCTCCTCGGAGGATTGTCAGGAATGGAAGAGAAGGCAAGGTTAGAAACTAGTGGGTTTAGGTTAGAGAGTGTATAATGGAAGGAGTGTTATCTGGTTCGGGCCAGATCGGTTACATATGGAACATTAAGGTCTTTATGTATGATTTTATTTGTGACAAAGTAGGAGCATTGAAGATTTTACGAAGGATTTTGGATTGTAAGGATTGGATACGAGAGGAATTCGAAGGTTTAGTGGAGTCCCAAAGCTCAACTCCATATGTCCAGATTGGCTTTATTACAGTCATGTTGATGTTAGTCTTTTGTAATGAGTTGGAAGTTTAGACCGTTTGTCTAGTAAGTGCTGCAATAGTCGAAATCGACGTGCTGTTTCCTGTCTTTTCAGGCTGGTGTGAGGATTCCAGGTTAATCGCTTGTCCAGATGTAGTCCAAGGTAGCGGATCTGTTCGACAGGATTAAGAGTAGCATTATTAAATAAAACTGTAGGGCAGACGGTAGGTTTACGACGAAGGGTAAAGGTTACTTGATGGAATTTGTTCAAATTCATTTTATTCATTAGTGGTATTCGTGTTGTGTTATATACAAAAAGTTTTAACATGCTAAATATTATAAGTACCTACAGGATTGTGAGCAACTTAAAATCTATGTTATATGTTAAATGCTGAAGAGCTCCAAGAATTTTCTTGGCAATTTGTTTTGTAATCCTTACGAGATAATTAAATCTCCAACAGCTTGGTCACATAATTTATAGTTAAAGCGTGTAAAATAAAAAAACTTACATGTCACATAGAGAAATATTTCCTTCCTTTAGCATATTAAAACGAAATAACATAACATGGATGAGAGTCTCTTACTAGATCTGTTAAATGGAGGGCGACGTCACTTAACAGACCAGCTGAGCTCGTCACCATTTTGTTTTTTGTTGTAATGGGTTACTTTCCCGTAGTTTGTGTTAGTAAAGTAATGAATGACAATAATAATAATGTAATGACAGTTGTCTATTAACTCATCTTGATTCTTTTCCTCACAAGTTAGAAGATCAACAAGACACTCAGTAGCCGAACTTTCACATAACTTCCATTTTCCACTCACTTTAGGCATGTTGTAATAAATAACTTTAATCAAAACTTAGAAGTAAACAATAACATGATGTTATGGAAGGAAAGGATATAAAACCAGTTGCTGAAAACATTTAGGATCTCTTATATATACATAACATTTAACATGACTTTAAATAGGACTGCTCACAATCCTATATTTATTACATTTAACATAGTAAGACGTTTTACATTTAACATAACATCATGAATACCTCTTATATAATCTTTTCAATTTCTTGAGACTGGTATTTATTACTAAATAAATCAATTGGTACGCAGTTAACTCTCAACACTATTATATTATCAACAGTCCAACGTTTCGGCCTCATCTTAAATATAAATTTACATCTTACATTCAATATTTAAAAACTTTTGCATACTTTTCTGCCCAGGTCGTTAATTACAAGTCAAATTCCCCTATTTTGTTACAATTTTATTAATTTTTAAAAATTCTAATTTTAGATCAACATTACAATATGAACTGGGAGCGCGGTAGCACCGTGGTAAGGCACGATACTACTTACTCCAAACACCCGAGTTCGAATTCGGCTGGCCAGAAAATTATTTCCTGTTACATTCTAGCCGTGAGTCAATCCTGTGGGTTTGGGAGCCCTCCTGGGGTCCACCCAGCCTCATAAATTGGGTAAAAATCTGGCGGTCAAGCGTGATTTTAACCAAATCCTTGCACAACCGTTGGTCAAGCAACAGTACTTTCTTACAACTTCTGACCCTTCATGAGTTTAGTGGTATAGATTTTAATTTTAACACTATCAACTATAATATAAACAAATTTAAGATTACGAATTCCCCTACGTACGTCCACATAGCCCAGTCCAATTCCTCGGATATTTTGTTTTTTTTAATATGATTGATAGATAGATTTATTTATTGATAGATATTACAATCTGCCACACAGTTGTGGGCAATAGGTAATATTGATAAATGATCTCATACATACTAAAATAAAAAA
>NW_027115012.1:291638-313009 GCF_000696795.3 Halyomorpha halys
AATGATATTTTATATAAAAAATAATTAATTGTTAGATTATTAGTATGTAATTAATTATAGGAAGACGGTCCGTCTGGTGGTTAAAAAAGTAAACAAATTAGTATAAAAAAGTTTTTCTGATTACTTTGAGTGCGTACTCTTTTGAACTCCACCCTAACCATTGCTCTCTTCAAATAACACAGTTAAAAATATTGATACATTGATTCTTATAATGAGGAAAAGCCCCGAAAAGTTCACTGCATATAAAAAATAAATATTATAGAAAGAAAAAGTCGTATTCCAGAAATTAATTAATAAATAAAATTTAGTTTATAGCCTATTCAAAGTAATTTTATCTGTTAATCAAGTTTGTCTAGTGCTATTCCTCTTAAATAGTTTCGTTGACTGTCAGGCGCTTTAGGTATAACATACCGCAAAACAAACCCAATGAACTAAGTTATATTTAGTTAGCTACCACGAACCATTATCGCATTTCTTTGACAGTACTATGAATTAACTGTGAATGTGCGACAGTTCACTTCTACATATAGATGCGTTGACAGTGAACTGTCACATCTTAAAACCTCATGATACCAAGAAGATGGTTGGAGGTACGGTCAGTGAAAAGCAAAAATAAGTAAAAAAGGTACTTATAAGTGGTAACGTTTCGGCCAGAATTTCAAGGTTTCATCAGGGCTAGGAACAAAAACCAGATAACAACCATATTAAATAAGAGGAATTATTCAGAATTATTATAAAAAACCGAACATTATAGATACATAAATAGTGTTGAATGACATCTATAGTATAATTATTATAAGAAGATAAAGGCTGTATGTGAAATTTAATATTAAAATTAAGTAAGAGAATAAATAATGAAATTTATATGAAAATATAGTTAGTAAGTACAATAATATAATAATAATAAAATGACAATTATTTAAAATAAAGTGATAAAAAGAGTGGGAAATAAAACGTATGTGTAGGTAATTAAATATGCAAGGAAAATAACAGGATTAAAGAAATAAATAATATGAAGGATAAAATTGACAATAAAGTTAGACTAAATGTTATTTACAAAATCAATTGCCAGAATTGTGAAGTTGTGTACATTGTAGATATCTCAAAAAAATTTAAAATAAGATAGGAATAGTTGTAAAAACGTAAAAAACATCAACACTACAGCACTGGTACAACATGGTCTAAAATATAAACATGAATTTGATTTTAATAATCCAAAAATATTAGACACAGTGAATCATAGTAAAAATATAAAAATAATAGAAGCAATATACATCACTAAAAACATAGACAAAGCAATCAATTTTAAAACAGACACCAAGATTTTATGCACACATTATATAGATAATGTAAATAAATTAACAATTTAGGGTTATACAATAGTTATAGGATTTAGATTTATTTAATATTTTGTTGAATTCTTATTATATAAAATTTGTTTTTTAATTAAATATGTTTTTAAATATTGTTAAATTGCTCATCTTTTGAGTAATAGAGGTAGGAGAATGTTGGTCTGGTTTTAGCTATTTGTTATACTTAAATATAACCTTTCAAGAAGGAAATTATTCTTATTTTATAAAATGCAATAATTACTATAATGATTGTTATAGTAAGTTTCACTTATTGAGAATAATATGAAGATATTAGCTTGATGAGACTAATAATGAGTAACTTATGGATTAGATAGAGATGTTAATCAGGTAAATAGTTTGTAAAAAGTTTAATAAGTAATGTGATACAGGGTTACTGTTGTAAGCATGTATTATTTTTTTGAGAATTTGTTCCTAGCAACCTGAAGATGGGGTGACCCCGAAACGTTTTTGACATTGTAATAATTAAAACCGCTCTGCCAACCATCTTCTCCTCATTTCTATAAACCCATATTCAATTATTAACTCACCATTATTGAACTTATATGTTTTATTTGTTATTTGGTGACAGTTGATTTTATCATCCAGTCCACAAGTCGAACTTTTAGCGATGTTAGCTTCGCTGCCAGCGTTTAAACAAGCATTGTCGCACTGTCATATCACTTCCATTGCTGATATCTGTATTGTGATAACGCGAAAATGGTCCTTAACTAATTAAGAAATTTCTGCAGACCTCACTCGCTGTGTTCGGAAATGTGTAATATTTAGGGAAGGTTCCCCTCACCTTTTATGGAATTTCCAAAAGTTTTGGCGATTTGCCTGGGCGATGTACTGTCGAGCTCCGGTCAGCTCTGTGACACGTGGCCGTTGCATGCAGTTAATTGGCCGATGCATGTCGAGAATATTGCCCATGCAAATGGTTTCTCCTTCAGCACACACCTGCCTATAGCACTCTTCGCGCGTAATCTACACGATACACCTGTCCCTTCTTCTCGCGAAGAAATTCCCAAGAAAACAGAACAACAAAAGCACAATTCCTGATCCATCTGTTTACCCTGGTTCATCAACATTATATTCAGAATGAAAGATTATTCATTTCTTTACTGAAATTTACAACTGTAAAATAAAATACAATAAGTAAATATAAGGAACGTTTCAAACACATTATAATCTTGGAAAGGAACAGCCCAATGGTGGTACTTCAAACATTAATTTAAATATGAATGGAATATGGTCCGGATGCGGTAAAAAAAACAACTCAAATAGTTGAAAATTATACTATTTTATTGAGCCAACGTTTCACCCCACGACTTCGTCAGGGCTAAAAAAGATACAAACACTATAGTTCCAAAAAATAAAAAACATAAGTGTAAAATAACAGGGGTATAAAATGAAAAGTAAGATATAATAAGAAAAATTAAAGGTTGTAAATAGAAAATGAAAAGGGTAATAGTAACAGATAGATAAGAGAAGAAATATTAAAGAGAGTACAAATAAAGAGATGAAAAAAGAAAAAAAAATACAAATCAAATGAGACAAAATGCATACCTGTTTTGACGGCAGTCAAAAACAAAGTGGCGGTTTGTATTGGGAGGAGTGGGGATGGCAGTGATGCCACAATAACGAAAATAATTTGTAAAGTAAACATAGTAAAAAAGTATTAAAAGTAAACATAGTATTTAAATTAGGTGAACAATAAATGGTAATATACATAATAGAGGGGGAGAAGAGATATTAATAAAAAACAAAGGAAAAGTAAAGTATAAAATAATGGGATACAATGTGTGTAAGTGATTAAGAAACAAAATATACCAAATGAGCGGGGGTACAGAAAACTGTAAAATATAATAGAAAATTAATAATAAAGTAATTAATATAAGTACACTTAAGAAGAAAACACATGAATATAAATTAAAAATTATTATTTATTATTTATTTTTATTTTTAAATTTTTGACCGCACCCGGACCATATTCCATTCATCTATACTCACGGTCAATCAATAATCTTCCATTAATTTAAATAAGAAGAAATACTCATACAAGACTAAAAAGACAAGAAACTGATCGTCGATTCAGACTGTTACAACATTTACTAGATAAACGGTCCAAACTGCCAATCCATTTCAAAAGACTGATCTACATGACTATTATAAGGCCTATCTGGACATATGGAGTTGAGCTGTGGGGCTCCACTAAACCATCAAATTCCTCCCGAATCCAATCCTTACAGTCCAAAATCCTCAATGCTCCTTACTTTGTCACGAATCAAGTCATCCATCAGGACCTCAATATACTTCTCAACCACCCAAATCCACTTGTTTCTAGCCTGGCTTCTCCATCCTCCTAGGCGTCTGAAAAGAAGATGGCCTCGAGATCTTCTCCTCTAGAAATGTTATTGGAGTTCTATCAGTGAGTAGATCCTCCACATGTTTGTATTATGTCACTATCTCACCTACAGCAAATTTACTTGTTGTATATATTTGTATACAGTTGTAAATAACAATAAATAAATTATTAAAAAAAAACTAGAAGATCCTGTGGCCATCTTCTTTTCAGACGCCTCTACGGAATATCGTTGATTGTTAAGGACTAATAAATAAGGAGTTTGAAATGAAAAGATGCATATCTATTTCGGGCTATAGCAACAAAAGGTATGTTAAGGTCTTTGTGAATGAGTTTATTTGTGACGTAATCAGGATTGATGCGGAAGAAACCCAGCCTCATAATATGCGTATCCTTAATTGGGGAAAAATCTGAGCGTTAGTTTGACCAAATCGCCTCCTTCACAACATTTCTTCCTTACAAAGTACTTAAATACAGATCTAGATAGAAATAAAACCAAATTAGATATATATTTTTTTAACTGATTGTAAACTACTATTTCATTGAAAGAATATTCAAAATTATAAACCATTAAACAGAATATCTAGGGACTCAGCGCTGATGATATTCTCAAATCTCTGGTCCAACGTTATCCGTTATCACATTTTCGTAAATTTGGACAAATGTATAATCACATTTACTGTTATTATTCGATTGGGATATGCTTTAGAACGGAAAATTGCCGGAGGATAAAGTAAACTACTTGAAACTTTACGAATATTTTTCAGCATAACTTTCCAGCCACCAATCGGAACATTACCTCTTTCCCATACAGTGCTTTCACTACCACTACTGTGCCACACTCAGCAACAAGAAATTTTTAATTTTATAGTACAAGAGACCAAGAGGAGAAAAAAAAGTCAGTAATTTCACTCCAATTTTTTATCAAATTAATGAAAAATATGTATAATTACTTGTCAAAATTGATGGGTCTGCCAAATACAGGTAGGGAGAATACTGGTGGCTGTTTAAAAAAAATAATTTTTCATTCGGAGATCCATATCTTTAAAACCACCAACAACATCATTTAAAACAGAGTAAATTTGCTAAAATCTAAGCCCTAATAGAGCTATTTACGTTCAATAGTTCTCGAGATATGGCTTTTAAAAAGCAACATGTCATAAAAATGTTGTACAGAAAGTACCTAATGATCAGTAGTTAGTAAATTTATTTTGAAAAATCTATATCACAAAAACCATTTGACGTGCAGACGACTGTTAGTACTAAAATTATAGTTAGTTCAACGGGTTATAAAGTAGTTTATGACGTTTATCGTCGTTGGAGTAGTAGTTTTCATGAAATTTGCTAAAATAAATTGATTTATAGTTGTTCGGACAAATTTTCATTTGCCAAATTTATATTCATATGTGAATATCATAAAAGCTAATACCCCTACGAAGATAAGTGTCATAAGCTACTTTATAGTAAGTTAAATTTTCTTTATTTTGTGTAGTGGCAAAAATATGTGCGTCTTATTGATCTAGAGATATATTTTTTTCAAAAATCCAACTTTATATACGAACAACTAGAAATTTAAAGTTTTTGAATTTATTATGTCAAATATCATAAAAACTGCTACTCCTTCAAAGATGTACTTAAACTACGTATAATTACTAGTCAAAATTGATGAATCTGCCAAGTATAGTTAGGGGGAATACAAAATGGCGGCTGTTTCAAAATGTTGAAAAAATTAATTTTTCATTCGGAGCTCTATATCTTTAAAACTACCAACAACACTAGAAAATCTAATCGAACATAATTTAAAGAAGATTAAATTTGCTAAAATATGAGCCCTAATAGAGTTGTCTACGTTAAATAGTTCCCGAAATACAGTTTTTTTGTTGTTTTTTTAACAACGAATAGAGATATAGAGCTCCGAAAGAAAGATTATTTTTTTTAACTTTTTGAACAACCGCCATTTTGTACCGCCTCTAGTTATACTTAGCAATTTCTGCTCAAGGCACATGGCCTCTAGCACTTAAAAACTTATGCTATGCGGATTAACCACATATCTATGTAGTTAATCCATATAAGCAATTACAATACAGTGTAACTTAGAAACTTTTTCTTTTATTTTTACTGTAAGGAAGCTGAAATATAAATTTCAGGCATTTCTGTCTCCTATAAGTATATCAAAATTGCAGAATATCAGAAAAAAAAAAAATTCGATTTCAAGTACGTTATGCTTATTGGTTTAATCTCACCTGTAACCAGATATCATTCCTTCCATTATAAATTTCCTAACTACCCAAACCCACTAGTTTCTAACCTTGCTTCCTCTTCCATTCCTGGCAATCCTCCGAGGCGCCTGAAAAGAGAATGGCCTCGTGACCTTATATTGTAAAATGTTTTTAGAGTTCTACTACTGGGTAGTTTCTCTACATGCTGTATCATATCATTATCATTATTTCATTATGATCAAATTTGCTTGTTGTATTTTTTATAAAGTTGTAAATATCAATAAATAAAAAAAATTCGCCTGTATATAAGCCTCTCGTTACGATCGTAAACCTCGCGCGGGATCATCGACCATATGGTAGCTGCGTGACTTATAATAACGGCTAATCCATCTTTAGCTTATAAAAACCTATTCACTTTGTTATTCCAAATCGCTCATTATTCTTGTCCTCTATCGGATTCGAACCATTCATAATGCTCCGTGAACTCCATGAATCTTCCGGTTTATTGTCATGTCTTTGCGTGTTGAATTCTTTCTTTGATAAATATTCTTTTGTACGAATGTGAAAAGCTTAATGGAGATGTTTTCTTAAAAAAATAACTTATTACTGAAATAACACTATCCATCAATGCACTTGCACATCTAATTGAACACAATATAGTACAAGAGCCCAAGAGGAGAAAAAAGGCAGTTATCTCCCCCCAATTTTTTATTACTTTAATGAAAACTATGTATAATTAATAGTCAAAATTGATGAGTCTGCCAAGTATACTTAGGGGGAATAAAAAATGGCGACTGTTTCAAAGCGATAAAATGATTTAATTTTTCATTCGGAGTTCTATATCATAAAAAGTAGGAACAACACAAGAAAATTTAAGAGAACGTCATTTAAGGATGAGAAAATTTGCTAAAATATGAGCCCTAAAAGAGTTATTTACGTTAAATAGTTCTCGAGATATAGCTTTTTAAAAAGTAACATTTCGGAAAAATGTTGTATGGGACGTACTGAAAGATAGTAGTTAGTGAATTTATTTTGAAAAAATTATATCTCAAAAACCATTTGACGTACAGATGTCTATTAGCACTCGAATCAAAGCTGGTTTAATGAGCTATAATGTAGTTTATGATTTTTATCTTCGTAGGAGTAATAGGTTACTCGAACAACTAGAAATTAACATTTTGTGAGTTTATTTTGTCAAATATCATAAAAACTACTTCTTCTACAAAGATAAACATGTAGTAAATTTAACTAGCTTTAATTTGAGTGCTGACAGAAATCTGTACGTCCAATGGTTTCTGAAATAAAGTTTTTCATAAATCAAACTAATTGTCCAAACAACTATAAATCAATTTATTTTAGCAAATATCATGAAAACTACTATTCCTACGAAGGTTAAGGTCATACACTTTTTTATATACCATTAAACTATCTTTAATTTGAATGCTAATAGACATCTGTACGTCACATAGTTCCTGAGATATAGATTTCTCAAAATAAATTAACTAAGTACTAATCTTTCAGTAGATTTGTAAGAAATTTAGTTTTTTAAAAAGCTTTATTTCGAGAACTATTGGACGTAAATAGCTCTATAAGGGCTCATATTTCACCAAATTTACTCTTCTTTAAATAATGTGCTGTTAGGTTTTCTAGTGTGGTTGGTAGTTTTTAAGATATAGAGCTCCGAATCAAAAATTAGCGTTTTTTTTAAGGTTTTGAAACAGCCGCCATTTTTTATTGCCCCGACCTATACTTGGCAGACTCATCAATTTTGACTATTAATTATACATAGCTTTCATTAAAGTAATCAAAAATGGGGTGAGATAACTGCCTTTTTTTTCTTCCTGGCTCTTGTACTAATATTGTGTTCGTGAAGAAGACGTCTATTGGTACAAGAAAAAATCAGTTATTTCACCTCAATTTTTGAATAATTTAATGAAAACTATGCATAATTACTAGTCAAAATTGATGAGTCTGCCAAGTATAGTTACGGGGAATAAAAAATGGCGGCTGTTTCAAAAAGTTGAAAAAATTAATTTTTCATTCGGAGCTCTATATCTTTAAAAATACCAACAACACTAGAAAACCTAATAGAACATAATTTAAAGCAGATTAAATTTTCTAAAATATGAGCCCTAATAGAACTATTCACGTTAAATAGTTCCCGAGATATAGCATTTAAATGGAAATATTTCATAAAAATGTTCGGAAAGATTATTACTTAGTGATTTTATTGTGAAAAATCTTTATCTCCGAGCTCTGAATGAAAAATTATTTTTTTAACTTTTTGAAACAGCATTTTGTATCGCCCCCTAGTTATACTTTGCAATTTCTGCTCAAGGCACGTGGCCTCTAGCACTTAAAAACTTATGCTATGCGGATTAACCACATATCTATGTAGTTAATTCATATAAGTAATTACAATACACTGTAACTTAGAAACTATTTCTTTTATTTTCACTGTAAGGAAGCTGAAATATAAATTTCAGGCATTTCTGTTCCCTATAAGTATATCAAAATTGCAGAATATCAGAAAAAAAAGTTCAAAACTCTTGAAAGTTTCTTTTTTTTAACGACGAATAAAGAAAGAGCTCCGAATGAAATTTTTTTTTTTTAACTTTTTGAAACAACCGCCATTTCGTATCGCCCCTAGCTATCTATACTTAATAATTTATGCTCAAGGCGTGGGGCCTCTAACACTTAACAACTTATGCTATGTGGATTAACCACATATCCCTCTAGGCATTAACCACTTATTTATGTAGTTAGTCCATATAACCCTACCTCCTCTTTAAAGTTATCTTCAAATTTTAAACACATAATTTAATTAATGCAATGTCTGTTTCAGATCCGAAGATGCGGCACCTGAAAGGTAAAGAACTGCTCAATTTCAAGTTTTCGGAAAAAATGCTTGAAAATCGAATAGTGAACGCCTACCTGTGGCTATTCCTGAGGGCCACTCCCAGGGAAGACCCGCACCCCATAGAGATCACTGTCTTCAAGGTAGCTTCGGACGACGAACCTCCAACGCTCACAGAAATCAATACCATCAAGGTAAAGTATTCTTATTTAATTATATATAATTTTTCATAAAATTACTCGTGTACAAAAATATTAATTATTAGTAATAATTTGAAGATTTCAACTACAAAAAATTGAGTCTCTAAGCTACCAGCAAACAGCTCACCAGTCAACTTCCTTAATAAATCCTATTGTTTAATTTTTAATATTAATACCTATAAAGTTTATATAACTTTGTTTGAATCAAAGTAAACACTAAAACATAAGACTGAAAACTTGAGTAAGAAATAGCCAGATTCAAACGGAATAATGGAGGGCAGGAGGCTGAATGGATATCAAAGTTAAAAACAGTAACGAGGTGTAGATAGTGGACAGTAGATTACTCATTGGAGAAGATGGTCGGGGTGCGGTCAGCAAAGAATAACATAAATAAACAAAAAATATATTTATTTATGCCGACGTTTCGACCCTAGTTTCAGGTTTTCATCAGGGTATCAAGCGGAGAAGGTTGGCTAAAACTTGCAGTTTTACCATACCCCCGACCATCTTCTCCAATCAATAAAATCAGTAACAATGAAGCATATTCTATAGAGATTTATTTGTTTAATGGTGTAAAACATAAACTGCTCATCAACACAATTTATTTCTGATTTAATTTTGCTTACTTTTTTTTATTTATTTATATATTTTTTATTATTATTATTTTTTCTGTTCTATGTTATATTTGTGCCAGCAAGACTTCTGATTTTGAAAACTGAAATAATAATTTTTTGTTTTATCATCCTCTCTAAGAGTTTTGGAAATAGTTTAATCCTAAGCTATTGAGGTGTGATGTGAAATATGGGCATTACTGGAAGATATGGCTAATTATCAAATTTTTGATGCAATACTGGCAGTTCGGAGGTGTTTGTTATGAGATAAGATAGGAGTGAGTGAGCCTCGTGTGACCTATTCTCAGCCTAGTCAGTACGACCTTCTCTCTATGGTTTTTTGGTTAGAGCTACCCCAGGACTTGAAGTCATTTTTAATAATTTTTAGTTTACTCCTTGGGCTTTCTTTCCACAAAGATTGCCATATGTCTTTGATTTCCTTTTCCAGGAGTTTGCTTATTTCTGATAAAGTTAAAATTGCTTTGCCCCGTCCCGGGTGTGTGATTGCTTCTCTTGCCGCTCGATCAGCCAGTTCATTCTCTACAATTCCTACCTGACTTGGAACCCATATAAATATAATTGGCATGCCCAGATTTTGAAGAGTGTTTAAGAATAAATGGATGCAGGAAATTTTCACTTACATACAGTATAAACCTTTTAGCGACCTTAGGGAGTCTGTAATTATTGTTATATTGTTGAGGTTCTAAGACAAACAAAAGTGAAGTGCTATTGCATTGAGTGAATATGTTGCATAGATTGTGGAGTGTAATTTTGTACGTTGAGGCATTTGTTACAAAGGATTATGCTGATGATTGGTCTGATTTAGATCCATCTGTGTAAATTATAAAGGATTTGGGCATGTTTTGGAGATATTTTTTATAATTACACAAGACCACCAATTAATACTTTTCCAAGAATATTTGTCGCCTGACTTTATTCTTTTTTTTAACCTTATATTCAACTCTTCAAATGTTTAACAATGCCTCATATTTTTCTGTTCTGAATTGAATCAAGAAAATATAAATATTTGCATTCATACTGATATGTGTATAACATCACAAAATTTGGCTCAAACATTCAATTTTATGGTATTAAAATTGAAATAATCTAATTTAAGCTTAAATAAAAGCCCAAAATATATAATTTTATGTAGAGTATAAATTTTAAAATATCAAAATATACAGTATTAAATTTAAATATATTATTCTACAGATTGTGAATCAGACAGATAATAAGTTTAATACATGTTACACAGAGGCATATAATGTATAGTAACATAAAAATCTGGTCCCTAGTAGTTACAGAGCTCGAAAAAATTGTTCACCTTCCAGGAGAGGGCATCCTCTCTCCCCTCCACCACTGGTGCTATGGAAGGATTTAGGTTTGTCCTCATCTCCCAGACTAGAACTAATAGTTGAGAAAGGAATAAAGGAGCTTATATCATGAATCATTTTACTGAATCTTAATTATTAGTTGCATGACATTATTTTTTTTTTTTTGGAACCCAATATTTATTTATTTTTTTATAATAATTAACAAAAATATTTCACAGGAGGCTAGAACTTGGGGCTCAAAAGGACATTGGGTGAAAATAGATGTGAAGCCGCTGGTCTCAGAGTGGTTCAAGATGCCAGGAGAGCCAATGAGCCTGGCTGTACAAGCATCCATCAAGGACCAAGGAAAGGATGAGCTGTCTGCTCTCACACAGAGGTTGGTGGTCACCTCCACCCGCAACGAAGCATCTTCTTTCGTTAGTATAAAACCTACAATAATATTTACTAATAATATGATACAGTAATATAATAATACCAATGATCTCAACAGCATAAGGAAGAAATACATAAATCAAATTCACTGTTATTGAAAAAAAATCTTATTATTTAACATGCTCAGTACATTTAAATTCTGGTCAGTAACTCCGGTCGCTTGTTTGCTAAAAAAATTCTACTTTTAAACATCAAGCTAAAATTTATTGCTGAGCTTAATAATATGTATCAACAACAAAAATAAAATAAAGATATAAACTGTATAAAAATGAGTTGAAATTGTGCCCGATTTTAAACATTTCTTTTATTTATTTACATATTCCTATGAATCTAGCACAAGTAGGTAGATGTAATTTTATCTTTCCATTTTGGAGCAGAATACACTTTTAACTGGTAGGGTTTTTTTTCTTTTTGATACAATCATCACCAGACTGGGTGAGATTGTGCCAACTCTATTTTTCCTATTCATGGATTCCCTCATGGCATATTCACTCTGAAACAAGAACACTCTTACTTTATTTTCTTAATATAAAATTATAATTATAGCAAACCAAAAAAAATTTGCATTCTCAATTTTTCTGAGAGCAGATGTTTTTTTTTAATAATGTAATGCTTTTGATAACAAAGTTCATCAGCATTTTTCAGATAAATCCAAAATTTGGCTTTTTATACCATTCCAATTACCATTCTTATACATAGGGTAGAAAAATGGTGGCTCAATCTTACCAAAAAAGTAAAGTAATAAAACTCCACAATTTCTGCTTCAGTTAGTATTTTAATAAAAATGAGTTAGTTATTATTTCATAAAACTAATTATTCGTACCATCGGGTAATTCATAGGTAAGTAAATCCATGGCCCTTGGGTTCGAATCGGGCTGTAGCAGATAATTATTATCTGTTTCACAATAGCCATTGAGTCAGCCCTGTGGGTTTGGAAGCCCTCCGGGGTCCACCCAGCCTCATACAGTGGGTACCCTTAATTGGTTAAAAATTTGGCAGACATGATTCTGACCAAATCACCTCCTTGCACAACCGTTGGTCTAGTAACGGTACTTCTTTACAAAGTACTGAACCTCTGACCCTTCGTAGATTGTAGCAGTACAGATTTAATTTAATTATCATTTCATGAGAACCAACATTTTTCATAGGTTGTGTCAAAGTTATAAACAGTGAATTGTTAAAAATGACAAAGAGAGTTATAAAGATTGCATCCAATGAATAACTCTTGTTAACGCATTTACCAACATACTGCTGCCCAGTGGTTATAGTTTTAATATCACCCACTCAGTATTGATTTGTAGAATTCTGTGTCAGTCTATTCCCACCCCACCTGGCACAATCTATCGACATTTTGTGATATATAAAATTAAAGCATGCATAGAAAAAAATTATATGAAGATTTCTTCCTTTTTTTATTATTATCTTTATCTCACATTTGACTGCATTTTCCACTCTGTATTCACTTTTAATGGTTTTTTTTTTTTTAAATGTTGACCTTTTAGTATATGCTTGGTGTAATCTCTGGTTTTCTGTTAATCAGGTGTTTGATTATAACCTATTCTATCAGCTATTATGTCCTCTCCTATCATTTTCAGTATGTGTTAAGATGTCTTGGAGTGATGCACTGTTTCTAGTCTTTGTGATTGTGTTTACTGTTGGTGTGAGATGTGCTTTATTTTGTCTGCAAATGTGTAATCTTGGTTTTTTTTTTGTCTTGATGATGCCAAAATTGGCGAAATGTTGGCTGGTAAATTGTTAACTGTTATGATCAATTATTTTAAAAAGAAGAGATAAAAGATTGGTTCGTATCAAAACCTCATTTATACTATCATTGTTTATAACAATATTTAATCTTATGATTTCATTGTAAAAATTAAAGCCCTTGAATATATATTAGATACATCAACAAATCGGATTTGTGAAATTTTCACAATCTGGCTATGATGGTTTGCCTTTATTACTATCGTAAAGTAAAGTCATGTCTTGGAGTACATAAGAGTGTGAAAGTATATATAAAACATAGGGTATGTAAGTTTCAAGTCACTTATCGTATCTGGTTTTATGATACTTGACTGAACAATCAAATTTTTCTAAAGTAAATGAGTTTTTTTTAAATAGGCAATTTAAGTTTAAATTATAATACTTACATAATTAGCCACCAATTACATATTAAAACAATCATTATTAAGTTATTAGTACATTATGTACAGTAACTGGCGGTACTGAAAAACTATTTAATTCAAATGAAAATAAAATAAATTATCACAGCAAAATGTTTGAATAGTTATAATTATATTTGATGACTCTCAGAATCGCCTTAGATATATAAAAAATATTAAAGATTTTATCATATTATTTCATAACATCATTTTTTCTTTATATATAATCTTTTCAAATTCTTGTGACTAGTATTTATTGTTTAAATATCCATTTAATTATTTAAGTATCCATATTAGGTCTCAACACTCTTTGTTATATCATTAACAGTCCAACGTTTTGGCCAATTCGGCTTTATCACTATTTCAACACTAGAGTATTGATAAGAAAGTGACAGAAGTGTTAAGTTGATCTATAATTAAAAGTTTTATAAATTAATGAAATATTGTCAAAATAGGTAACTAGAAATAAGCTAAGGCAACCTTATTAATAAATTAATATGATTCTCTATTATTTTATTGGTTGATGTTTGACTGATATTAATGTTCTGGTCAGAATAGCCTGCAAAAAGTCTTTAAATATTGGATGTGGAGTGTAAATTTATTTAAGATTGTTTTTGAGAATGGCCAAATTGGCCAAAACCTTGTACTTTTAAAGAAATAATAAAAAGTGTTGGGACAATTTGCATACTAATAAATGTATTTAAACCAAATAATTTTTTACTTTTACTTATCTGTATATGAAATAAATACATTTTTTAAATAAACTTATCGGATTATTTTAAATGATAAATTTTAGTTGATTATTGTTCATTAGCTCAACTTTTATGGAGGTTATATCCATTTTTCATTTAAAATTAGTGTTAAAAAACAAAATGGCACAAAGACTTACATGGGAATACTGAAGTTCACTTTTTAAATGTAATGTACTTCACTACAATTTATAGAAAACCAAAGAAAACCACC
The DNA here is from genome assembly GCF_000696795.3 of Halyomorpha halys. Classification (NCBI taxonomy): domain Eukaryota; kingdom Metazoa; phylum Arthropoda; class Insecta; order Hemiptera; family Pentatomidae; genus Halyomorpha; species Halyomorpha halys. Next base: position 306,128 of record NW_027115012.1, read on the forward strand.
ATTTTAAATATTGTGTAGAGTGATCCTATTGTCAAATGATCTTGGTCGCATGTGGCACACTTCAAGGGTCTCGAAGGATACACAAATTATTGGATACTAGGAAAATTTACAAGGATGTAATATTGGATATTCTGAGATATGGAATCTCTTGCCTGGAACCGAAGCTTCTCATGCCGACAAAAGATGAGGCTGGCAAAGTTTCAGCGCTTAGTTCTGCTGAGGGTCATCAGGGTATTCAAATCTATTTCTCATAAGGTAGATTTGCAAGTCTTAACCAGAGTGATATCTCTTAATCTCCTGGAAGAAAATAGTATGAAATTTAAAATGAAGAATGAAGATGAACCAAGAAGGATCTTGGATTTTGAAAGAAGATTATTCGGTAAGATTAGTAGAAGAATAAAACAAGTAGTGGGTGGCAACCCCAAAATGGGCTATTCTACAGAAGAACAGGGCATGTGGGGTTGCATTCCAAGCTCTAAGAACATGGCCAGGATTCCCCTTACAATCCAATAGCAACATACCAGAGACTCCCTAGCATGTTGTAATTGCTTGCACCATCTATGAGATACAGTGAGCTAAGCTGTGGTGGAAAACCGGATGCTTTCGTATAACTGAGAGAGAACTCCTTCTGCTGGTAATATCAGAAAACAGTAGTATATGGTACAAAACCTTTGTGCAGAGTTGGAAAACAGAAGTCAGATCTGCTCACTTTAATCATGGAGGAAGAGGACTAGTTCCTGGAAAGTCTTCTGAACTGAAAAAAATAACTAATTTTATTTTATAGAGTTAAATCTTTGTATTACTTTCTTATTCTTTTTAACTAGTACTATACTCCAAGGGGTAACGGGGTCGTCTCCAACATCAAGTATTAGTCATCTCTCTGCTGCCCTCTGCTACACTTTCACCTTGCACAGCTTAGGTCTCATGACCCATTTCCAGCCATTCGTCTATTATCTTCCTTGGTATTTGGTCCTCGGTCATTCTTGTCAGACATCCTAACCACTGTAGTCAACTTATTTTAATGTTGGAGTCATTGTCAAGAGCCATCATTTCAGCATTGGTGCATTGTCTCCATCATTACAGACCATCCCGTTGATTTTTGTTTCAAACCTTGTGAGAGCCAGTTTCTGGGTCTGGGGAGTGTCCAATATTCTGGTGAGATTATTGAGTAGAGATACCTTGGTGGTCATAAATACCTCTCTTCTCTTAAGATGGAGAGATTTGTTTGTTGATTCAGGAAAATTATAAACCCATGCTACCAAAAAGTCTGGTTAAGGAAATTAATTTATATAAGTCTGCTCTTATTAAGTTACAAGTTTCTATTCAGTAACATCTGACCTCTCTAGAAATGGTAGTGCACATAACAAATCCATATCATAAACATAATTGTGCTTTGTTTCATTTCAGTAATCATTCACCTTTGTTTTAATTTAAGCTTTCTTTCTTATTATGTTTTTTTTTTTCATTTTAACTTTTTGAGTTATCATGAACGATACTGGCTAGGTGGTATTTTCGATCCTTCTTCTTGCATTGACTCATGCATAAGTGTTATCAATTTGTTTTTAATGGATTAACTTGAACTGAAGTTTTTAATAAAACTTGAGTTATCTCAACTTATATGGAATTTGTAATTTTCAAAACCTACTTGATTTATTATCTTAATACTACAGTAGTTGATAAAATCAATATACAAACACAAAATCTTTTATCGACCTTTCACTTCTTTTTTTTTTTATCACTTACATCCACCCTTTTTTCAAAGCAAAATGCATGGTCTAGGGGCGAAATTCATGAAAGGGAGAATAAATTAGGAGTTCGATGTGGCCATCATAAAGTGACCTCAAGTAACAAAGTAAATGATAGAAAATAATGGATGATATTAGGAGTTAGATGAAGAGATTAGTAAATTAGAAGGTGATTGGTTAGATAGTAAAAGATAGATTAAGTTAGGAATTGAATGAAAATAATTCAGTGTGGTAAATCTCTGAGAATATTAGTGAGTAAACTTTTAAAACAATTGGATTACCTTTCAAATATAGATCAAGAGTAGTGAGTTGGATGGGAGAGAGTCATGAGCAAGGTGTTAGATTAAAGTATTATTATTATGGCACAAAAGTCCTAAAAGTACTTGGGCCCCCTCCACCATTGCCAACCAATCTGCACGATCTCTTGCTCTCTCTTCCCATCTTTCAATATTTAACCACCTTTGATCCTCCTCCAGCCATCTGATCCAGGGACGTCCTCTTTTCCATTTTCTATTCGGTACCCCATATAGCATCTTTTTGGGTATCCTTTGATCGGACAACCTCTTCACATGTCCTATCCAACTTGTTTGTCCTCTTTTCACTAAAGCCACACTGTTAGGTTCCATCAGCTCCTCATTCCTCCTACTTCTCCGAATCCCATTCTCTGAGACCTAGATGAAGGTATAGGGAGTAAATTAGGATTGCAAGGAGTTAAATGATGCGTCAGGAGTAGCATAAGAGAGAGTGGTAAACTAGGAGTTGGAATGAAAGAAAGTAGTATATTAGGCGTAGGATGAGGATAATAGATAGATCTAGTTAGGAATTGGATGCACAGTAATAGTAAATTAGGTGTTAGATAAAATGGAAAGCAAATAGGAGTTGGATGGAGGTGAAGAATGGATTAAGTTAGGAATTGAATGGAAGGTTGTTTAGGCCTCATGCAGAATAGGAAAAAATAGGAGTTGGATGGAGGTAAAGGATGTTTTAAGTTAGGAGTTAAACGGAGGTATTAGTAAGACAGGCATTAGGCGATATAAAAAAAAAAAAAAGGATGGCAGTAAAGGATGTATTAAGTTAGGAGATGGTAGAGGAGATAGAGGTAGTAATAAGATATAAATTGGGGACAATCGAAAAAAAAGTGTAGATTTGGGGGTAGAAGTAAAATAGGCATTAGATGCAAGGGAAAACAATAGAAACAGGACAGACTATCAAGTTAGGAGTTGGATGGAAGGTAGTAGTAAATTAGGCGTTTTTTGAAGTGAATAAAAATTGGAGTTTGAAGGATAAAGATAGGAGTTGGATGGAGTAAGTTGGGTAAAGGATTATTATTTCTGCCCACAGGTGCCCTTCCTTGAGCTGCACGTAGCCAATACTAAGAAGCAGAGGACTAAGAGGACCATTGGACTCAATTGCCCAGAAAATTCTGAAGAACGGCGTTGTTGTCGCTACCCTTTGACAGTGGACTTTGAGGAGTTCGGCTGGGATTGGATAATCGCGCCGAAGAGATACGAAGCCAATTACTGCTCCGGAGAGTGCCCTTACGTCTTTCTTCAACAACATCCCCACACTCACATCGTCCACCTGGCCAACCCCTCTGGTACTTCCGGCCCGTGCTGCGCACCACGCAAACTGTCTTCTATATCCATGCTCTACTTTGACCAAAATTCTAACATTATTTATGGACTGCTTCCTGGAATGGTAGTGGATAGATGCGGTTGTTCCTAGTTTTTCTTTTACTTTTTTTTTTTTTTGAAATTTGAAATAGTTACCTCGTTTACTTAATTTAATGTAATCTGAGTTCTAACCAACTAAATACCTCAACTTATTGAGTATAGCTCGGGTTATCTAGATCCTACACAACATTTAGAACTTACGTCTATCCACAAACCGTTTATAATGTAGGTTAAAACACAAGGTATGTTTCTGTTGGAGAACTCGAAAATCCTGGTGATATTTATTTATTATGTTGGTTTTATTAAGGTTGATAATTATAAAATTTCCAAAAAAAAAATTATAAATATTAAACATTATCATGTGAAATTTGATTTTTTGTTCAATTTTGTGTCGAATGCGATATTTGTTTTGATTGCATGATAATTGTAGAGCTTATGAAAAAATGTGATAAAATCTTTTGTATTTTAAGTTGGAAATGTAGATTATAAAAATATACCATAGTTTATAATATACATGTGAGTATAAACATTTTTATTTTTTATTGTTCTCGGAAGAAAAAAAAATAATAAAAAAAAAGTTCGAAATGTTAATCATTTATTTTTATTTGTGATTTTTGTACTAATAGATCAAAATAGTGATAAATGTTGTATTTTTAATAAGATTTTGAAGTGATATAAATTTTCATTAGCTATGAAGATTAGTATTAGAGATATTTGAACTATGTGTGATAAATTAAATCTTGAATATCTAGAATTGTTTTTTGTTTTATTTATCAGTTTGTTTGTTTTTTTTTTTAATTATTTTTTAGTTGTTTTTTTTCTTTTTAAATCTAAATTAGATTATGCTTAGATTATAGATTTAATTCAGTGATTAATAGTTTGTACTCGTTGCTATAAGTGAAACGAATTTGCCTTTATCTGCCTTATATGAATGGTAATTTAAAAATAATAAAGGTTTACTGTAATTTTAGCAGCAGGAAATACGTAGCGGGAGTTTATTTTTTAAAAATGGTATTTTATTTTTATCATATACATATAGAGCAACCTTTCTATTCTCTAAAGTTCTCCTGGAAACATGTTAACATTAAAGGCTGTAGACAATTAAGTTGATTGATTGTTAAGACGTATTTGATTTTTTATAATTTTTTAATTACACAAATTGTTGTATTTCTTTTTTTCAAACATTGTAATTGTTAAATAATTCCTCAAATGGGATAATATAAGTCTTTTTACAAGCTGTCACTCCTTAAATGTTTACAGCGTTGAGACAGTTATTATTGAAGAAATCATTTGTTGTATTTTGTTTCTATTGTTTATTTTATTATATTTTTTTTTAATAAAGAAAAGACTGCTTGTAATTAGAAGATCTCTAAAAAGTTTTGGGTGGAGGGACAGTGAAGTGTGCGTTGATATGTGATACTTGCTTCGACGATGTGAACTTTTTATCAGCAGGGTAATTTTGTTGGCAAAGCGAGTCGGTTTAAAAATTATGCGTTATCTATTTCATATTTCAAATTTTGACACTCTAAAGCAGTGCCAAAAGAAAAAAGAAAACAGCACAAAGAATATTAACATGGCAGTATGTTATAGATTTGTCTTCAAAATCTACTTAAATTTTAAGTGAAAACTTAAATGATAGTATTAATTTGGATAATGATAATGAAATCGAAATTTAAGTTTAAAGAAGAACTATTTTCTTTTATTATAAAATAAATATTTCTATGTATACTAAATTGATACTGCCATGACTTATGTAGAAAACCTATTAAACACAATTTAAAATTGTTAAAGTATATATTAAAAACATGTGTTGTTTGATAATATAAAATATCATGAAAGAAATATGTTTTATCTTTTTTTTTTTCCTATTTGTCAAATTCTAGAACCTTTTTTAGAAGAAAAAGTTTTAGATTTTTAGTATAATTATTCTTGATAATAATACCCTTATGTACTCACCAAGGCAAAAAGAGCACGCTGTTTATAGACTGCAAATCTATTCTAGCCTCAGCAGAACGATTGACAGTATGTTGGTTCACCTGGAAATAAAATTCAATTCTCACAGGATGGGTTTTAAATGGCATCTAGGTGAGAGTCCTGGTTTTATTCACTTTTACTTTATATTCGAAAGATCTAAAGAACGTATTATAAATAATAAAAACTAGGCTGGTCACCATATACTTGAGTCACTCATGATTCTTTCAGGATTTACCTTATATTCTATCTGATACGAAAAATAACTTATACACTATTATCCTTATTGGAAAACTGTTAGTTGACCATATGTCATAATTTTAGGAAGGTGGTCTTGGCGCAGGTAAAAAATGTACAAAAATAGCGGGAAAAAAAAACTATTAGTAACCAATATTTTCTCTAATTATATTATTTCAATTTCTTGAGACAAGGTAATTATTTATTAAATAAATCAAAAATTTTTATCCATTTTTGTCTCAACACTTTATTTTTCACCAGTCCAACGTTTCGGCCATTCTAGCCATCCTCAAGGACATCTTCAATATATTTCTTCCTCACATTAATTTAAGTTTCTTTTGCAGGCTATTCTGCCCAGGTTATTTTCTTTACTATAAGTTAAAAGGCTATTTTTTAAAATTTAATTTTTCTTATATAAGATTATCCACAATTAATACACTACCATATAACAAACCATTTATGGTATATACGGTAGTGTATTAATTGTGGATAATCTTATATAAGAAAAATTAAATATTAATGATTTTAAATTTTAAAAAATAGGCTTTATAAACTTATAGTAAAGAAAATGACCTGGGCAGAATAGCCTGTAAAAGAAACTTTAAATTAATGTGAGGAAGAAATATATTGAAGATGTCCTTGAGGATGGCTAGAATGGCCGAAACATTGGACTGGTGAAAAATAAAGTGTTGAGACAAAAATGGATACGAATTTAAGATTTATTTAAACAATATTTTCTCTTCAGCAAGGGCTTCATTAGTACTAAATGTGAACAACACAGAAACATTTAAGATGTGTTTGTAAGAAGATAATCCTCGTGGCAGTCAATAAAGGTACAAAATAGTAAAAAAAAACTAATATTTAATGTTAATCAACGTTTCGCCACACTTTTACAGAGCTTTGTCCATGCTAAATGAAACAATATAAGAAGTGACAAAAAATTCATATACAAAGAAAATACACAAAAAAATTAAAAGCTTTATTAAGGAAGTCTAAATATAAGTGAATAGGAAACTAATTACTTATAAATACAGCCAGGTGTGATAGAATTCTCAATAAAGAACTAGATTAATAAACAGAACAGTACATATTAGAAATAGTAACAAATGTGGTAAAAAAAATAGGCAAATGGTAAACAGACAGGTGGAGTAAACGTGGCAAAGGTAAGATTCAGTAATAAGTAAAAAGGAAATAATAATATATTATAATAATTTTAAAAATTATTAAAAAATAAAATAAAAAGAATCTGAATAGTT
>NW_027115012.1:313604-327674 GCF_000696795.3 Halyomorpha halys
TGATTCTACGTACCGCCATCTTGGCTTTGTTTGGAATCACGAAGTTATTATAAACAATGAAACTTGGTTAGCTTGCTTTTTGGATAAACAAAACAAATGAAGAATCTTAAAATGATACTTTAAAGAAAACATATTAAAAACCCTTTATACATCAAAATATACTATTTACTACAAAAGGAGCATATTACAATATAAATAAGATATAGGGGAAGGGATATATCTGATCCTGATGCAAAAGATTGAAGTAGGCAGGTATGGTTTTCCTCATTACTTCACTAACCATCAGAGAGTTAGTATAATAGTAAACTGACAGGATCATCTAATATCTTTTCTAATATTACAATTGGCAAATGTATGAAATAAATAATTTATTATATTGAATTCTATCACACTAATCTGAGATGGTACGGTTCAAAACTGTCTTGAGTTGACGTAGAATAACCCATTCTTAAATTATTTAGCGGAATCCCTCAGAGGATTGTCAGGAATAGAAGGAGAAGCCAGGTTAGAAACAAGTGGGTTTGGGTGGTTAGAAAGTTTATAATGGAAGAAATAATTGTTATCTGGTTCTGGCCAAATCAGCAACATATGAAACATTGAGGTCCTGATGGATAACTTGATTTGTGACAAAATAACCAGCATTAAGGATTTTGGATTGTAAGGATTGGATACATGAGGAATTCGATGGTTTATTGGAGCCCAAAGGCTCAACTTCGTAAGTCCAGATAAGCATTATTATAGTCATATTATAGAGTCTTTTGTAATTACTTGGAAGTTTAGACCGTTTGTCTAGTAACTGTTGTAATAGTCGGAATCAACAAGCATTTTCCTGTCTTCTCAGTTTTACATAAGGAATCCAAGTCAGTTTTTTGTTCAGATATAGTCTTTGGTAACAGATCTGTTCGACAGGAATAAGTGGGACATTATTAAAGTAGTGTACTTTAATAATGTCCCACTTATTCCTGTCGAACAGATCTGTTACCAAAGACCACAGTGTGTGGGACAGGAAGTTATGGGTTTAAGACTAAGGGTAAATGTGATTTGGTGGGATTTATTTTAATCCTCCAGTTTTGACACCATTCTTCAAGGGATGTGATGTGGGATTAGAAGGATTGGTATACACTAAAGGGTCATTATTCACTGATAATAAGCATGTGTCATCAGCATATGTTGTGAGTTATATTATTAGGATGTCAGCTGTAAAAACTGTATTAAGGATAGGAGCAAGAATACTACCCAGAGGTACACCAGCAGACTGAGGAAAGAGAGATGAATAAGCACTGTTGTGATTTACTTGAAATAATATATCATAGATATAAGAATGGATAATGAGGAAATATGTGGGGGTTAGGAATTTTTGGATCTTATATAGCAGTCCCAGATGCCATACTCAATCAAAAGCCCATGTATATTTAAATTTTAAACTTATTATAGTTTATACAAATTTTTTCATTTTAATGTTTATTATAACCATGATCCTCACTGGTTATTAATATCTTAAAATATCTTTAGGCCAGCGCCATTGTCTTCATTAATAACAATTAATTGGTTTTTAACCAATGTCACTAATAGGACATAAGTTTATTTTCAAAAGAAAACATTATGAACTCCTTAATTTTTAATAAAATTGTTTTTTTGCTTATATGAATACTTTAATGTTATCTGCATTTGTAGTTATTATATACAATGCTGTATGCACTTGTTTTGTTGAAGTTCAGCACTGCTTTCTTGTTCTCCTGGCCTTGACAATTCATAATCTTTAAATTAAAATATTACATACATATATATTAATATTTAAAATCACCAAACAGGGTGTTGAGTGTATGTGCTACATAAAGTTATGGATTAAATAGTGACAGCCCTCGGTCCCATCCTCTACATCATCTAAACAGCTGAAATCCTGTCCAATCCTAACACTATCCTCACCACATATGCCAATGATACATGTGTGCTTGCAGTTAATAATAACCCTTTAATTGCATCTCAAACTCTACAAACCCGTATCACAGCTCTCGAAATATGGTGTTGTAATTCGTGGATTAAAATAAATCCCATCAAATCACATTTACCCTTCATCTTAAACCTACCGATTGCCCTACAGTCTCCTTTAATAATGTTGCCCTTACCCCTGTCGAACAGATCCGCTAACTTGGACAACATCTGGCCAAGCAAATAACCTGGAATCCTCACACAAGACCGAAAAGCCAGGAAACTGCACATTGATTTAAACTATTACAGAACTTACTGGACAAATGGTCTAAACTTCCCATTTAGACTGTAATAAAACCAATCTGGACACACAGAGTTGAGCTTTGGGGCTCCACTAAACCTTCGAATTCCTCTCGTATCCAATCCTTACAATGCAAAATCCTTTGTACAATACTCAATGCTCTCAACTTTGTCACAAATAAAATCATACATTAAGACCTCAATGTTCCATATGTAACCAACCTAACCTGAACCAGATATCAATTCTTCCATCATAAACTCCCTAACCACCCAAACCCACTAGTTTCTAACTTTGCTCCCTCTTCCATTCCTCACAATTCTCCAAGGCACCTGAAAAGAAGATGGCCACAAAACCTGCTGATGTAAAACGTCAGTAGAGTGCTACCAATGGGTAGTTCCTTTACCCACCTGTATCACTCCATTATAACTGAGATCAAATTTACTAAATATATTATAATGTACAGTTGTAAATAGCAATAAATAAATAATTTAAAAAAAATTGAGTCATATTTTGAAATCTTGGCTTGCGAACAAAGAGTTAAGCATGGATTATATTCTTATTATAGCCCCATTTTATGGTCATAATATAATGTTTTTACTTATGTAAATAAGCGCAACTTTTTAAAATAATAGGGAAAAAAATCTTTGTAGTTTTTTACAGCTCTTGATGAAAAATGTCTTTTTTATTATTCATTTAATCTGTGTAATCTCACATCCTCCTTTTTCTCCTTTGACTTTACAGGAAACTCAGTGAGAACTCTTGCTTTTAAAGAAAGAGCATGAAACCTGAATCCTCATCATTTCAGGCTCCCAATAATATTTTAAATGGGTCGAAATTTCACTGTCATGTTTTTTTTCCAGTAAAGTCAAAGAAGAAAAAGGATAATGTAAAATGCACAGGTTAAATGAATAATAAAATTGACATTTTCCATCAAGAGCTGTAAGAAACTAAAAGAATTTTTTTTTAAATGTCAGTAAAATAGTTTACTTTTTGCTTACAGATGCCATTTTTGGAACTTAAAGTCGCAACAATGAAAAAGAAAAGGATTAAAAGGACAACAGGACTCAATTGCCAGGAAAATTCTGAAGAAACACGTTGCTGTAGGCACCCTCTCACTGTGGATTTTGAATCTTTTGGATGGGATTGGGTCATTGCACCGAAAAGCTACGAAGCAAATTATTGTTCAGGGGAATGCCCTAATGTTTACTTCCAGAACTACCCGCACACGCACTTGGTGCACCTTGCGAGCCCATCGAGTACAGCAGGTCGTTGCTGCGCACCGCGAAAAATGTCTGCTATTACTATGTTATATTTCGATAAAAATTTAAATATAGTTTTTGGTTTGCTTCCCGGAATGGTTGTTGAAAGATGTGGTTGTTCCTAGGTCTAATCGATTTAAAAATTTACCTCATCTACTTAACTTTAAATTTGTTTTGTATTGCTGATAAGAATCTCAAATTGTTAAGTAATAATAAATGGACTTGATGAGACTAATTTAACCAAATAAATTATTGAGCAAGACCAAAATTCTATTTCGATATAAATAAAAATTATTCATTTTTAATATGATTTATACATATTGCAGTTGTTAAAATTAAAAAAGAGGAAAAATTGTAATATTTTCAATCTATAGTATACTGGTTATGAGAAAATTATTTTTTGTTTTTGTATAATAAATATATATTTTATATCTATGGAAATTTATTTATAACCAAACAGATATTTTTTAATCCTTATGATAACATATTCAATTGCATTAATCATTTTCTGTGTATACTGTACGAAATAACAATTAATTATAGGAAAATGGTTTGGGTGGTGTCAAAAAAAGGTACAATTTATTTTATTATTAATTAATTAATATTTTATTATTAATATATTAACAAAAACAAAACAATTTATTATAAGCCAATTATATCATTTTATTTTCATTATTTATTGGATTTGTTTTAACTTAACTCTTTTACCTTTTTTATTTATTTTATACGAATATTTTCAATTCCTTTTTATTCTTGTTTTCATATTTAAATTACCTTATTATAATGTTATACATTTAATATTATTTCTGCTATATACAAATTTTCCATAACACATAAGTCGTAACCCCCATGATGATATAGGAGATGACTCCTCCCATACTTTTATTTCCGTTACCACCTCACTCTCTATATTCAGAATTTAGGTATTTATATTATTACTATCTAATAAAGTAAATAATAAATAAAAATAAAGTACCTACCTAATATATGAATCATACTTACCAGCGAGCACTTGTATATAGGGAAAAAACAGGAACAGGTTCTTATGTACTAAACTGTATTGTATGTCTACATAAGGTTTGAACATACAAAATCCAAACTTGTGAAGTATAGGATGAATGTTTGGGTGATGTATGTATACAGTATACTGTAAAAATCTAAAGGTGCATAACAAAGGGAGCAGTAGACACACTTGACAAAATGGTCAGCAAGAGACAAACCAGCAGATTCCCAATGGTTTTGTTTATGAACTGGATCGGTATAGCTGCAGTGAATTCATTTGTTTTGTGGGATAATATTCACCCTGAGAGGAAACAATGGTAGTTAAACAAATGACATTTGCTCTAAGTAAAACATTATTAGCCATAATAAGAAGATTGAACGATCCATCCATCAATCTTATTTCTAAATACGCAGTCTAAATAGATTCTAGAAATGAAAAAGAATGTTTTGGAAACCATCTAGGATAAGAATTGTACTGGCGAGAAGATTGACGCGGAAGCAGTAGAAGACTCAGAACCAGGTGCTACCGTGTAACAAGAATGGAATAATAAATTATTGGAAGATTATCGATTGACCGTGTGTATAGATGAATGGAATATGGTCCGGGTGCGGTAAAAAAACTCAAATAGTATAATCACTTACTATTTGAGTTTTTTTGACACTCCACTTTTCATCACACATGATTATCCGTTCAAGAAATGGCTTGTTTTTTTACTTCACTAATGGTCTCAAAGTGAGAAACTGTCGATACTCTTGTATTCAGTTGTACTACAAGTCCTTTAACTGTTAAGCGTTTTCTTCCACAGTAAGCCTGAGTTCATCATTGTCAATTGCTGGCACAGATCTTTCTCTGGATTGGTAATCCAAATCTGTCACAGGCAAAAATTTTCAAATCACCGGTGAATGTTTCATTTGTAACTACAACCTTCCCTGAATGTCGTATAATGTTTCTTGGAGCATGGGCTGCCGAGTCTCCAAGTTTAAACTGATAAAAACAAAAATATATCGAGAATCGTGTGTTTTCATGGTAATAGGAGGATTATGTAATAACAGCTCATTCTAATCTGTAAACATAAAAATAGTAAACGACAAAAGTCCACTAATCCCACTTTGAATTTCTGAAATCATAAAAATAGACGTTTCATATGAAATGACCCAATAGTGCCAAACACACAGTGTAGTTTATTTTATAAGTGTTCTAAAACCAGCTTTCAACCAATACAGCCCCCCATAATAGCAAAAAGGTTTAGTTTCTTAGGAAATAACTTAATACAAGAAGGTAACAAAACTTTGTATTGCAAAATAAATAATATAACAGCCTCCTCAATCTTAATAATACAAATGAAAACAAATAAATAATCTTTATTTCATTAAAAAGAAAAAAATAAATTATAACCAATTCAGAAAATGATACATATACATTAAAATATACAAATTATGTTTCATTTAAAAATCTTCCCATATACATTAAATATAGTAAAATAAATTATTATAAATAGATAATAACATTTTCTCCTTTATTTACTTATTTGTATATTTATATTTTGGAATGTTATATAAAATCAGTTAGTAACATAACAACAAAGAAATTTCATTTTTTTAAAAATAGATTTTTGGTACAAAAATACTGCAATTAAAATTAAAAATTGCTCTTTAAAATCATTATTTTTTTTAATAATGAAAAAATTGAAAAGTCAATTTCATAAGAAAATAAAATTGAAAGTTATATCAACCTTGTGAAATTGATAACATTATTGAGTAAAAAAATGTGCTTCCGTTGAAAACAGTCTTTAAAAACAACTTACACTACCATCACACTAAAAGTTTTAAAATACGCACTAATAAAATAAAACTATTCTTTAATTAAATTACAATAGAACAATAATAAAATAATTTTAAAGTTATTAGCACACACGTCACAAAAGAATGAAAGCATATATATATATATATATATATATATATATATATATTGCTGCTCAGTTTTAACAGTGCCACATCGAGCATAAAACAGTTTTGGTTTTTTTATCTTGAATTGATCTCAAAGATCCAAATCTGTAAATTGGGTTTACTTTTCCAACTGGCGCCATCCAAGAGACTGTACCAAAGATAGTAGAGCTATCACAAAGCAATTGCAGTATATGGTACAATTAACGGTGTAAGTAAAATAAAAAATAAATCTTTCTTCAGATGTAGCACTCTTAAAGCAAAGTATTAATATAAAGATACAACTAAGTTTGGTACTATTCTATTCTGATTACCATAAATTAGAATTATTAGTTAATTTTACAAGCAGACAGGGCTTTTGTCCTAAAGTCTGTGATGGTTATTACTTCGGGGGTCAGAAGTCCCACCAATTTCAATTCCATTCCCACCTAGGTCAAATAATATTTATTTACAATGAATCATCACATTCCATCTGGTCAGTAGAGTAATCATACTTCTGGGTACAGTGTACTCTCATTAATCTGAATTCCACAGGCTTGAGAAAAAAATTTGATTTATAGAGATTTCAGATAAAATATTTTGATTTATAGGTATTTAAAAAAATTAATATTTTTAATTAGACAGTTATAATAAATAATTGTTTCCAACCCTCATTTTCTTTAAAATCTTTGATTCCCAAATTAGATTGAATTTTTACCTTAAAGTAATGGTCCTTCCATAACAATTCATAATGTTCTGTCTATATTCAGAAAGCAAATCAAGATTTCTTCAGAAAAGTCCCGACTTCAAGAACATGTAAACATTGTTCACTTTGCAATACTGAGGTTGTGGGTACTTGTGACTAGTTCAATTAATGGAGAGATTTCTGGTCAAGAGTGGAAGAAGCAGAGGAATTCCATTGAAAACTGGTCCAAGAGAGACTCCAGCCACCTTCTCTGCACTGGTAGCAATGGAAAAAATCCTTTCCTTTGCTAATTGGAGGTTCATCCACAGGGAAGTCTTCAGTTGATTTCCTTGACCAGATATTGAAGATGTGTGAAGGGAGCCAGGTAAGAGCTACAGGTGCACCACGTTTACCAATGAATACCAAGCACATGTGTTGGCCAGAAGAGGCATGATGTTATAGACTCTAGAATGGAAGAGTCAACAAAGAACGAATGATATGGAGTCCTTGGGATTAATCAGGCTCCGGACCTTGATAGACTAAGGATGACAGAGCCTTTGATATTGACAGTGAAGTCTCCTACAAGAAGCACTAAGAACCCCAATAATATTTGGCATCCGAAATTGACAGGTTCCTAGTAGGAAAATGATAAGTTCCTAAGGGAGATCACCACTAGGATGCTTTCCTTTGCTAACTGAACATTCATCCACAGGGATAACCAGGATAAGAGCTGCAGGTAGTGAATGTTTACTAATGAATGCCTTGCACATGTGTTGGGCATACGGTTTTTGCCAGAAGAGATGATGCCATAGCCTTTAAACTGAAAAAGACAACAAAGAACCAAGGTTATGAAAGCATTGGGATTAATCAGGCTGTCAATGGCTCCTGGCCTTGTATTGACTAAGAGACCTTATAGTGACTGTCAATATTTAGGGAACATCTTCAAAGAGTGAAATAAGACAAGCATCATGCCATTGATCAATGTTAGGCCAAGAAGTACTGGGGATGGCCAAGACTTGCTGCGAAAAATCTTATATTTTTCAAAATTTTTAATATGGTTTGTATTTTTCATTGTTTTTATTACCAGATGTTTTATTAGCTTCATTTTAGTTTGATTTGGTTTTTCTTGAAATTTATATATTTTGTAATTTCCATAAATTTATTGAAAAAAATATTAATTTTTTTTTTTATAAAACTAAAGGGGACAAACTGCATATGTATAATAAATAGTTTCTAAACACTCATAATTGGAAGTTTCTCCAATGAGACTAAAAATTCAAATTAATTAAAAAAGAAAAAATATTGAATTTATGAAAACTTATATTTTATTTATGAATTTATAACCTTCAATTTTATTTTTTAAGCTCTCTCAATAACAATCATGTTCATCTCTTTTAATCAAAGATAGGATGAGAGAAGATAAACATTGGGGGTAATGTCAAGTAACTACGGTAACCAAAACAGAACAGATCCAAAACCTCGTTATTTTGAAATACTACACTATATAATGTAAAATGTTAAAAATGAAAATTTAAAAAGCTATAGAATCATAGGTAACACAAGTAGAATTATATAAGTAATGCTATAAACAACGCATTTTCAAATTTGAGAGAATATTACTATCAATAAATTACCTTAATTACGCCTGACTTTTATTCAATTTTCTCCAGTAAATTTATCAACTACGATATCATAAGCAAGAGTCTAATTAATAAACCATAAATGTTCCAGTTATTGTTGCATTTATAATATTTATCATTATTTCACAATATTCAAGCAGTCCATAGTTTAAAATGAGATATCACTTATTAAAGTTAATATTAAAATAAATATGAAAGATCACATGAGAAGTAATATAAAAGGAAGATATAACATAAGGTCCCGGTGTGGTAAAAAACAGTTCAAATAGTAATTAAACTTTTTGCAGGGCTTCCTCAGGGTTTTAAAAAAGGATACAAACAACTAAAACAATGTAACAAAGTAACAGAATAGATATCATAGAATAAAAGGAAATTAAAAAGAGATTTAAAAAAAAAAAAAGAAATTAAAAATTCTGGATTGGAGAGGAAATTAAAAAGTGTGGCTAAATATGATTTAAAATACGTGAAAATTTATGCAAAAATAAACAAAGTCAATTAAAGAAAATAAAAATAAGATTTACAATGAAAAATATTACATATTGAGGTGTAGATAGTTGACCATAGATTAATGCTTGAAGAAGTTTGTCGGGGGGTACGGTCAGCAAAGAACAATATAAATAAACAAAATCATATTTATTTATTTTATGCCGACAAAATAAATAAATATGGTTTTGTTTATTTATGTTGTTCTTTGCTGACCGCACCCCCCGACAAACTTCTTCAAGAAGAAAAATATTACAGAAAAATAAACAAAATTACAAAAAGCTATTAGACAATTAATGGAGACAGAAATAATAATCCTTATTTTTCCACCTTATAGTAAGTACTGTATTTTTATATTTTCGTTTTCGTTAATTGTCTAATACCTTTTTCTAATTCTTTTTTATTTGTATCTTTTTCAGCCCTGATAAAGCCCAGCAATGTGGGTCAAAACGTTGGCTCACAATTAATAGTTTAATTACTATTTCAGTTTTTTCTTTTTTTTTTACTGTTCCCAGACCATCTTCCTTTTATATATTATTCATAGATAATTAACGATCTTCTGAGAAGAAGTAATAATTGAAAGAAAGAGTGAACTAAATTAAATTTTTTTTTTTTTAAATTTGAGAGAAGTAAATTGAAGTATTTCTAGCAAAGACCCCCTAGCCAAAGAAATCTAAATATGAATGCCATCCATCACATAGTATGCAACATTACGCTCATCATTATTTACAACTGATTATGTCAAAAACACCACAGGTCTTAATATATTAGCTTCTGAAATAAAATTCAGCAAAAAACCCACAAGTGTAGAATGTTTCTAGCAAGAACTCCATTTGTCAGCAGTTCTTCATGCAGGCCCCCCTGGAGGAAGGATCCCAATGCTGCTAGATTTCATAAAAAGCATTCCAAGCTCAAAGTAAATGGATGATCTGATTTTAATAAGTAACGGTTGTACTGAGAAAAACGTCATTGTTAACTATATTTCACATTTTCCATCCTCTTTTTTAATAAATGATTGTTAACAAATATAAGCCGTAAGTTATATTTCAATTTGACAATAACATCTATTTGAAATAAAATAGGACCCCCATTATCTGAGGCTCTATTAACCGGGATTCTGAGGAAACAATTTTTTTTTATATAAGGCATTTTTTTAATTTTTACACCATTTATTTTAAATGTTTAATATTTATTTAAAAAAATAAAAATGAATATGTAAGATTATTTTTAACAATTGCATTATTAATTATGGGGTAAATTTACCCTCCCACAACATTGATTTTTAATGGGGAAAATATTGGAGCAAGAAGGTTTTGTACTGGAAACCTCATAGGATATGGAAACAGAAGGCAATTTATCGAAATCTCCAAAGCTCTCTCGAATTTCATTAATGTTAATCAGGATGATATGAAAAAGAGATTCGAACAACTGTCTGACAACGAAATAGTAGATCTCCACAGAAAAGACGGGCCATCGCCTTCGTTTCAGTTTGATCAGAGAAACTCGAGCGATGAGAACAAAGATTCACTTATCGTTTCAGAAACAAAACAAATTTAACACAACCAAGAGCACTGGAGGCTACAGAACTTCTATTAAACTATTTTGAACAGGAGAATGCACATTATAGCAGAATTATCGTGCTATGTGCAATGAGAACCGATAAAAGAAAAGTTTAATAACAAACATAAATTACTGATATTTTCTTTAAATGAAAATTCAATAAATATGTAAAACATGTTCTTATGTATAATTTAATGTATATAAAACGTTTGTTTGTTAATAAAAGTTATTTTCTCCTTTTTTTTTCCTTTTTTTTTTTAAATTAACTCTTTTATCTATCACATTAAGTAAAAAAAATGTAAAATAATTCGACTATCCAGGGTTTTCAATTACCCGTGAACCCCAAAGCATTTTCCCTATCTCAAGCCAGAGAATAAAATTTTGTATCACTCTTTTAGTTTTGATAACATTACTGATACCTATAAAGTATTTAGAAAAAATAGAGACTTATAGGAAGAAGAAATGATTAAAAAAAAGTTATTAAATTTTCCGAGCATTGTGATTTTCGAACTAGTGGAGGTTTTTGTCAGCACCACCTTTAATTTATGGTCAAATTGAAAATCACATAAAACAAACATTTCATAAAATGTTCCCATTATTTCATCAATGTATGTTTGAATATTTTATCCTGACAAATAAAGCAATTGAACCCTTATAATTTAATTATACACAATACCATTGTTTTGTTTTTATCAAAGGAACCATCAAGTTAATATATAGTTGTTTGCTTTTATTAGTTGAGCAAAAGAATTGGTATAC
This sequence comes from Halyomorpha halys, assembly GCF_000696795.3. Lineage (NCBI taxonomy): Eukaryota > Metazoa > Arthropoda > Insecta > Hemiptera > Pentatomidae > Halyomorpha > Halyomorpha halys. The sequence goes on from NW_027115012.1 coordinate 325,146, forward strand.
AAAAATTTTAGGAAAAATTTAAAAAAAAAAAACAAAAAAAAACACATCAATGATAAATCGAAGACTGTGAACTAATTATTGTAAAAGTTGGCCAAACTTTAACAGAAAACAATAAAGGTTTGCATTTTTACCATTTTAAAACCATAACACGGAAAAACAATAAAACAGTCTTCAAATTTATTACGTACTCAAATTAATAATAGACTAGATTCATTAGTAAAAACCAAGCCTGAAAAATGACAATCATGGTAAAAAGCCTTCAGTCCACAAAAGAAATTTTCTGAACTCCATAATCATACATATTTTGTATTTAACACATTAGTGAGGATATTTAATTTTTTCTGTTTTTCTTTTAAATTTTTAGATAATATTAAAAATTAAATTATGGTATCAAGTCTTTTGGTTATGTAAATTTTTCCCATCACCTAATGGCAATACTAGGTGCATACAGTTGCATGAATCGGTTGATCTTGTTTCTTAATTTACTGCTATAACTTATTAAGGTGAATATTTTTATTTTATCAAATGTAACATAATTTATTTTGTAGTGAAAATTCATAACAATTAATGAAAAAAATAGAAAATATACATAAGTATTTTTTTTACAATTTTGCTTTTTATTTTTTGTATCAGGTTTGTATGGGATAGTACTTTAATCTCACAATAGGTTTGAAGCACAAGAAATTCTATTTATTAAGTTTAATTAAAATGATTTATAGAGACATTAAAATTTGTAAATGGATAATGTTTATTTGAGGAACATTTAATTTTCAGCCTTGAACACTTTCCACCTAGCATCGTGGTTTGGTAATAGATAGATTTATAACACTGAAGAAAGCACAAATGTAAAATTTATGGGCCAATCCGAGTTAAGGGACTTATATGATGAACACAACATTGGGAGAATCATTCAGCACAAAAAACTACAATGGTTGGACCATGTAAAGAGGATGGAATCTACAAGAAATAAAAGAAGACTTCAATAAGAAAAGCTGGGAAGAGAAGCCCCGGCTGAACGACCTGAAGGGCGACCAATACCAATGCACATCAATTCTGATTATTAAAACACTTACTGGACAAATGGTACTTCCAATCCATTACAAAAGACTGATTTACATGACTATAATAAGGTCTATCTGGGCTTCAACATTGAGCTTTGGGGCTTCACTAAACCCTTAAATTCCTCTCTAATCCGATCCTTACAATCTAAAGTCCTCAATGCTTCTTACTTTGTCAAAAATAAAATCATCCATTAAGACCTTAATATTCCGCATGTAACCGATCTAGGCCGAACCAGATATTAATCCTTTCATTATAAACTTTCAAACAACCTAAACGCACTAGTTGGGTGCCTGCTTTCTCTTTCATTCCAGTCAATCCTCCGAAGCACCTGAAAAAGAGATGGCCTCAAGACCTTCAAATGTAGGAATGTTATTAGAGCGCTACCAGTGGGTAGTTTCTCTACAAACCTGTATCGTAACATTATAATCTAAAATAAAATATACTAGATGTATTTTTATATAAATAAAGTTTTAAATGTCAATAAAAAAAAAAGTTAAAGAGAAAGCTTCATTAATGTTTTCAAGAGAAGCTTCATAGTATATTTTCACTAAACTGTCTAATGTCAATAATGTCAAAAACCATTTCTTCAAAATAAATTTCTACATATCATCCCAGTTACATTACTACATGGTAACTCACAGCAATAATAGGTTAAATAAAAACCAAACAGAAAAAAAAATCATAATGACATATAACAGTGTGTCATTTTCATTTAAAGAAAACAAAAAAAAAACCATCAGTGATTTGGTACATATTGATATCGGTGTTAAGAAATTAATATTTTATCTTTTTAATAAAGAGATAGGTACCAAATAAGGAATCTTTGAAGTGTGCTTTGTTATGATTATGGTGGATTCCCTTGGCATATTGCTCATTTATAATGTTTGACAAAATTTAGGGAATATAACATTTGAAAAATATATTTTTGAATATAGATATCATGAAGTTTTTTTTTAAGTGATCATTAAAATAATTACTTTACTTAAAGTAAATAAAATGTGATATAAGAAAAGAAAATTAAACATATATATGGTTCAAATGCTTGCCTTTCCGTAACTCTTTCAAGAGACTAACACAAAAATATGTAACCCTACAAGATAAAATGAATTATTACTAAGTTCGCATTAAAATAAATCATCATAAATAATTACTTTACCTAAATTAATTAAAAAATGATAAAAGAATATGAACTTAAAAAAAAAAGAAATAATAATAAAATGGTTTTTACCTTTCCACTACTTTATCAAGATCAGTCTCTTGACACTCCTTCTGATAAGATTAAATATTGCAAACTTTCAAAGCACATTTATATATTATTTTTACATATGTACGGTTTCTATAATTACTTATTATTAGCTATATGCTCAATAGCAATATACTAATGGAATAAATTAAAGTTTTAAAAAAAAAATTATAATTTTTAAAAGTAGTTTCTCAACAACCCAATAAATATTTCATCTTAAATAT